>NW_028145808.1:0-82500 GCF_977016875.1 Pavona decussata
CTAACATGCTACCGCTGTAATATTTTGGGGTCAGGATTTCCTTCTGGAATAAAGGCTAGTTTTGAAAATATTGTTAGTGAAATTCTTTCGGATTATACTCTAATTTAGACGATCACAATTGCGTGTGTGTAGTAGTCTAAAACTGAGTTTGCTGGAAAGTTTTTGACTCAACTCAGGCAATGGGATGCTCGCTCACGAAATGTGTTGAAATGTCTTGGTTATTGTATAAAACAAATAGATTCCATTTTGCTGTGGGTCTGTACTCTGATAACGCACAGAGGTCATCAAAACGGCGTGAGAACATCAGTCACGCTACTCGCCTGCGGCTCGTAGCGTACCTCTTTGTTCTCACCACGTTTTGACGTCATCTGTGCGTTATCAGAGTACAGACGCACGGCCAAATGGAATCTATTTGATAAATATATATCACACAGCCTTGCCAAGCTCAACTTAAGAAGATTGCAAAGTAAAAAACATACAGAACAAAGCCTTTTTCAAGCTAAGATCCAAATCTCGTCAGTTGGAAAATGAGAAGCTAACCAATGCAAGCTCAAGCAACCCCTTTGTACAACCAAGTGCCTCAACATTCTTTTGAACAGTGTGGCAATAAGAAATTTCAATGCAGCAATGATTTCTTGGTTGAATTTTGTTCACCTTCTGGCATCTTTTAGGTGAGGAAATGGTACAAAGTTTTTCACCTGTGCCCAAAAGCTACATGTAGGAAAACTTAATATAATCCAAGTCCATATCATTAAAGAGGTTAAACCAAAGAAATCAGAGAAAGTTTGACTAACATCCTTGTTACACAAGGTATGTAACTGGTGGAAAATCCATTGACAGTATAAATCTTGGGATTGGCCACTGAAGGTGGTGCAATCACTTGCTCCATTAAACCAGTTTTAATTAGAGCCTGTACATCCATTGGCGTCTGTGAGTAACAGATCCCCAAGAAAATCAAATAAAGGGCCTTGGAAGCAAATTAAGGTCTGACTTTAAAGAAAAAATCTCCAGAACAAAACAAATACTGGGCCACCCCAAAAGTTGGACCTCTTTTTTATCTGGACCAGATACAGGTACACTATACATGGAAATTTACCATTCAGTATAAAGCCAGTTTCCCACACCTCTTTTTAAAAGATTTGAAAATTACACTGTGGAAGAATGTGGGAAATTGCATGTTATATCATTATTTTCACTTGGCTAGTCAGGCTTAATAAGTGAATGCTGTTCCATTTAGCATACAATATTTAACTATTGTTCCATGAACATACATGTACCTTGGATAAGAAATATAGCCAATAATGTGTGTAGTGCTGAGTCAGCTATAATTATCCTGTATTCAACAAGTGCAAGTGGAATAATAATTGTTTTATTCAGACTAGAGCCGCCCTCCATAAATATCGACTATCGTCATTTGGACGAGAAAAAATGAAATCCGTCAAACTTTGTCAGAAGAATGGTCTATATAAATGATTCACATAAATATAAATTTCAGCTCAGTTCGATTTCCCCCTTTTTTTAAATTTAGGAGCTGTTCCATTTTCATTTCCTCCCCACCCCCACCCCCACCCGTCTGGATGTGCGCGCGTTTCTGTAACACAATCTCATTGTTTAATCATGGCGGAAAGTCAACAGAACTTAAACGATTTCTTGACAAGAATTTCCAGTTCAAAGCAGGATTTTGATGGTTGCTAAAGGAATTTTTGGTCATTAGGATAACAAAGCTAGAAATATTTGACTCCTTGCGGCGGCTTATGAGGCGAAAGACAATGTTTTCGGCTGATGGTTGTCCTGAAGGACTTTGAAGAGTTCAGCTCAGTTTAACGGTTTCAGTGTATCACAGTGATTTTGCACAACAAATCATCAAAATTGCGGCTGTGACCTACTGAAACTATAACTTGATATATTTTTAAATATCCAGTTCTTGATATTTCACGAGGTAAGTGGAATTTATCATTATTTTCATAGTGGTAATTACGAGGGCGGCGTTTGTTGAAAAAAGTACAGTTAAAACTTCTTCTTCCATAACTTTGTCCTTTTAACTACCCCAAAATTTTATTGCATATTCTTACAGATGAGAAATTGCTCTTTAACTGGGATGAGCTGTTTTAGGATGCCAACTAATGTATCTTTAGCGATATTTTGCTTTAAACTCAGCCATTATTTTTGGCACTTGAAGAGTAGTGAAAAAGGGAAGAAATTAAAAAATTTTGTAAAAAAATCAGATTTCAATCAAATTCCCAAGAAAGCTTCTCAACCTAACCAAAAACATTTGCTTGTCTCGAATAATGAGTTTCTGTTCGGACTTGTTACGTTTTCGTTGTAAGGCAAATTGTTAAAAGTGTGCCCTAAAATGGCCGCTGAAAGCCTTCTCAGAGCGGTAAAACCAAGATGGTCGCACTACAGCTAAAATACGAATCGAACTGAGCTGAAAGGTATATTTATGTGAATCATTTATATAGACCATTCTTCTAACAAAGTTTGACGGATTTCATTTTTTCTCGTCCAAGCGACGACAGTCAATATTTATGGAGGGCGGTTCTTAAAAAATAACCAAGAATAAAATTATGGCCAGATGATTTAATTTAATAGATATAATTAACAATATTATCATTCCACAAGTGTGCATTGGATATGAGAAGATAGATAGCCAACGAAGTGCTTCAGTGGAGTTTGTTCATATCCAATAAGTGCAAATGGAGTAATTGTTTTATTACAAATATTGCTAGATCTTGCTGATATCGCTTTACAAGAACTACCAGAAGACAATTTAGTGGTTGCTAATATTCAGGCATGGTATAATGGCTCATATATAGCATGGCTGCTAAGCCAATCAAATTCCTGGAATAAATTGTATTATACAATGATCCAGTTTTTAATAACAGCTGATATCCTGTGATATCCAGTCAAACGTTTGGAAGTTTAGCTGATATCCAGTCAAACATTTCCAATTATCTCTTTATTTAATTATCTAGTTTTAATAAATAAACAATAGCCTCCATTTGGCGCGAAAATATGCTCAGATATTTGTCCGCGGACATTATCTGTTCCGCGAAGCGAACAGTTTTCCGAGAGCGAAGCTCGAGGAAAACTGTGAGCTTCAAGGAGCAGATAATGTCCAAGGACAAATATCTGAGCATATTTTTAAAGTCAAATGGAGGCTATTGTGTTTATTATCCTTCAAATATTTTTCGCAACATGCGGGAATCTCGCGGGAATCGGCAGGATCTGCCATTCTGTCATATGTCAATCACGTCAAAGTTTGCCATATCTCCACGTCAGATTTCGCCTCAGGTCGAAAGCGTTTGTTTGGGGAAAAGGTAAAACATTTGAAAGGAAAGTGAACTTGTTTAATTCCGTGAAAGACAAAAGCAAGATACAAGTGGCGGATAAGGTTACAGGGAATCTAACTACCTCTCAAAAACAAGCTAAAGATCACTGAAAGCGAAAAACTGTAAAGTATCGCATCTCGTAAAAAGTGTAAACTGCCGTCAACGAAACAGCCGGCGCTTTGTCATTCTCTTCCTTTATCTCGTGTTCAATTAGAGCAGCACTTTAAATCGAAAATACAATTGTGGAATTTGCTAGCCGAAAACGACCTGTGAAGAAATCGAAGCTGAACCTGCAGTCGAATACGACGCCACCGGTTGTTTTTGCTGGATTCCATCAAAGCGCTTTCTTTGCTAACTTGACATTAAATGGAGCCAGCAACGAAGTCGTTCACAATCACTGAGGATTAAACTTGTTGCTCGAGAGTAGGACAAGCTGCTTCTCTTCGTAGAGAATTTCGACATCTCGGGGTATCATGGCTGGTTTTTGTTTCGTGGACGAGATTTTATGTTCGCGAGCGATCTCGACCAGGTGAGCATTGATAGCATCATTTACCTGTTTGAACTCTGTCAGTAATGGTACTGAAATTTATGTTTTCGTTAATGTTTTTATTTAAATTCCTTATATGCAGGCCAGCACGAATTGCTCTCATTGAATTACAACTGTAATATTTGCCGTCGTGTGAGCGAGCTTCGAGCTTATTAATAAAACTCGTTTAATAGCTTGTTGATGGCTTTCTCATTTCGCCAGACTGAAAGAAAACCATAAATACTCTTAAATGAGATGGGCTAAAACTTTTCGCCTTTCATATTTTTCAGTTTTACCACATTTTTAATTCAAGGACTGTTAAACAGAGTTCAAACCAAGAGAAAATGTCGCAAATACGAGCTTGAGTATTTCAACATTTCGTTTACGAACAGCTTACCGTCAAAAACGTTTAGAGCGTATGTTGTTTTCTGGTACTGGTTTATTGACCAGCAGGTTTATCTCTTCTTCTGTCACAAAAGCAAACCGTTCCCCCATCTTGACATTCATTTTAATTGCAAACTTGACGCTCCTTGAAGTTTTTGAAATTGGAGAATATCGCTTGGGGAATATCCTCGGATATTCCCCAGTTTTAGCTGGGGTATATTCGGTCACGTGAGGCGTTTAGACCAATCGCGCACGAGCGAAAATATTTGATGGATTATAATCCCAAATATTCAGACTAAGGCTTTTGGTCAGGTGCAACCTTCATGTTGATAAATTCCATTCTTGGTTCAGTCTCTATTTGTTTTACATCATACAATACAAATGCAATAAAGCCTGGTCCACATAATGACATAACAACCTAATGACATGAATATATGACATAAAGAAAAGATCAGTTTTTTTCTTTATGTTGTTATGCTTATGTCATTATGTTTCTGCTATGTCATTACGTGCTGTCCCATTTGTGACATAAAACATAGACATAAATTTTTATTTTGCATTTGCGGGACTTCACCCTTATGTTGCTAGTGTCAACCAAAAAGAGAAGACATGAAACAGCAGAAGAAAGCGAAACGTTGTGCATCCAACCTCCAATTCGACCTGGAAACAGTGGATGAATGGCCACTCTGTGGATGTGCCACTGAAATTCCCATTTATTTATTTTTATATTATTTATGATCTTTTTTTTTCTTTAATTTGCCATTCGCTTCCTTTAAAATTGGTCTGAATACCTTAACTTTATTTGATCCTGACTGTGCAGCGTGCTTAGTTTGTGTTGTTAGTGATTTCAACCGAATCTACAGTAAGCTTCACCTGTGTAGTTTTGAGCTTCACTACAGCTTCTCTTACGAAGAGCAGTTAAAACAACTCGTTAGTGAACATTCAAGGCCGATAAAAAAAGTAAGCTTAAAATTAAGCCTCTTTATAAGCTTAAGTTGCATATGCGCATACTTACAATTAGTTCAACTCCAAACATTGTGCCATTGCTAGATGGTAATTCACCCTTGTACCATACAACACCAGGTAATTTCTTGGAAATTCCTTTGACAGTAACATAAACCTTACTCTCTGCTCCAATTTTTCGCCCAAATTCGAGGCGATTTCTATCCTTATACGTTTGATATCTCTCTTCGAGTGACGAAATAGCCAAGAGCAAGTTAGCGTCTTCTTCTGTAAGTCGAATTATATACTCCATGCCACATTCGAGACGTAAGGACTTACGATCAATACCAACGAGAGCTACTTTGGAAGAATCTTTCGGCTGTTCAGCTTCGGGAAGAGCCTCTAATAACTCACCCCGTAATACTTGAATCGGTGATTGTTTTGTCGACAGACCCAGTGACAGAAAGTTCCTTTCTACAGTGTAACCCACACGATCCTGGAAGAGTATGTACTTTTGGGAAACTTCTTCCATGCTGTTTTCAAAACTAATTCATCTACCTTCAAGTTAAAACGTAGTAAACACGACCATAGAGGAACATATCAAGCTTTCTTAGGCGGCCATTTTGAGCGGAAGTGGAGGGAATTTCCCTGCCTCGTTGTCATGTGTCTATTCTTGATGATCAATCATGACGTAATGCATTATTTTGGGTCGCCAAGTTTCACTTTTGTCAATTGTCACAGTCACGCTGCAGTCAGTTACTCGAAATGACCGCTTCGTTGTCAAAATACTCACAATACAGTCTACGTCATCATTGCGATTATTCTAGTTGCGTTTATTAAGACTTTAGTTTCTATGTTTGTGTGAATTCACCATGGTCCACAACACTGGTTGGCAAGGAACTAGGCTCGAATTAACTTCCGCCAAGATGCACCGATGCACATTCCTCGCCGAAAAATATTTCCCTCTAGGTCACTGCTTATTTTGAGATGCAATTTCAAAGCAACCATCTTTGAAACACCGTTATGTTAGTACGTATTAGGCGGGCGATGCCGGGAATGTCTGCATTTCCAATGACTAAGCCGGCGCATTTAGGCCGGCGGTTTGAGCTAACAGTGAACGAAAAAAAAAAAGGGAGAAAGAAAGAAAAGAAACAAATAAAGAAAAAAAAAGAAAGTGAAAATTGATTCCTTGGAGTGGAGTCCAAATTTCAAACATATTTTATTTATTTTCCAGTGCTAACATTTACAAAAACGTATCATGATTACACAAAAAAAGATATACAAGAAATGTGAATGAAGATGAAGAAAAAAGCACATAGATCTTGAGGTAAAAAAAGAAATTTGCTAGAAAGACTAAAGAAACTACAGAAGCTTATAAACTTAGGCTTCCTCATCATTCACTACAAACAAGAGATAACTAGTCTGAAGTTAGCAATGTGGGTGAATTGATAAACTCCCGGGTAAACTCATAAGCAGGACCGTACATAGGATTTTTTGTCTGAGGGGGTAAACTCCGCACACACCCCTCACATGGGTCACCCGTATAGAGGCAAGGTTTATAGTTGGACGTTTTTGTTTTCACCCCTACACACAAAGTTGCCTTTAAGACCTTTAAAGCAAACAAAACACACTGATGCTTTTTGTCTTAAATTGCCATGATTATTATGGCATAAACACCTTTTTTAGCTTGAAATTGCCCCCGAGGTCTCTGCTACACAATAATGATTTATATACCCTCTTAAATTCAAGTTATAAGTACTGTGATCAGAAGTTTAACACTTTGTATGGAAGGTTTCAAAAATGCGTTGAAAGCCTTCGTCAGTTTCAACAGAGACAGCGGCTTGAAGGAACTGGAGCTAAAATTCCAGGTTTCGGTATCAGAATACCAAGTCTCAAAAACGAGCCTATAAGGCTGTTCTATATTCTTCTCCAATTTGACTTTATGTCATAGTTCTCTGTTGGAGTGGAGTGCAGCCCCTTCCGCGATTAATTAACAGCATAGCAAGGCCACTTAATCGATCTTCTGTCATTGATGACCGAGTCCACAGGCAGCCAAAATTACAAAATCATTATTTTCAGAAGAAAACTCATACTGGCGTTTGTCTCGAAATGATTATCGAATATAGCTACAAGAAATAGCTCAGCAAACTCAAATACTATGTAAGAAAAGAAAATTCAGTTTTCCTGGCGGGCGCAGCTGCCCCCCTTGCCCATCCCCCCCCCCCCCCCTGATATGTACGGCCCTGATAAAGTAGGAAATCTAACAGAGAATGGAGAATTGTATAAACTGTTATATGCTAGTGCACAGCTGGATAAGACCGATAACTTAAAGATTTACTGATTATATACCTGCCAACCTTCACGCCTTAGGCGTGAGTGTCACGCCTGCGGGTTGACAAGTTCGATCTCACGCCAGCTCACGCTTACGGACCAATTTCTCACGCCTGGTTGAAAAATGAGAGCCATTACAGCCTTAACTGACACACTTGCCAAAAATATGTAAACTCAAACCAACGCGAGAAACGAAAAGTCCCAACCTCGTTCCCAGGGTCTCTCATCTTCCCGCCCAGGGAACGAGGTTGGAAAAGTCCATGTAAAGTGAGTAAATGACGATACCTGGCCCGAAATCTCTGATTTTTAAAGGTCCGTATGGAGCATAATCATTTTCTTGAAAACTTTCGAATGATTCAGGGCTTGTGTTTCATTTACCGGGATCTATAATCCGTCTTCGCAAATCTTCGCGCACCTTCTTAAGTCTTCGGAAATCTTCGGATATAGTCGTGTCGTCTTCGAAAATCCTGGCAAGTCTGGCAACTCCCAGGATAAAAATCCTACGCCTTTGAGTCAGAAAAAGTGGGCAAGTATATGAATAGTATGGAAGAAATGTTGAAAACTATCAGGAAAAAAGTTGGTAATGGTAGGCATACATGATGAAACTAACTCACGGAGTTGAATTACCCGACGTCTCGAACTTTTACTGCGGATGTTTCGTATCTGCGATATCCCCTGAAAGTCAACTGCTATATGTGTCCTCTTTCGAATTTTTTTCCCAGAATTTTATACACAATAGAGGGTATCATTTTTCTCCCATCCCCTAAAGAAGGCCGGACACTCAAGCTAACTGTATATTGAATAGGCATCAGGGTGAACAAGTGAGAGCAGCTTTCCCAGTCACTGGCGTTGGTACATTTTGAAAACACTAACACATCAACTACTAATCTTCTACAAAAAACCCTAGGGGATGTAAAGAAAAAATAAACAACGGGCTTTGCTGTGATAGTTTTCGCCAGCCCTTAGGGTCCTTTAAGAATCGTTAAGTTGAAACCCGTTCCGGCCAAAAAAAAAAGAATCTATACGAATCACGCAAAACCAACATTTTTCAATAAACTTTTATTGCTTCGCTCATAACTAAAGAACGCTAACTAATCAAAAGCTAATCAGCAAGGAAGACGAACTTGAGTATTGATTGAAAGTCATTTCAAAGCTAAAGCTGCGAATGTATATAGCTAAGAAAACAGCTTTAAAAGACCAGTATTAGTACTAGAAGTCCTTTAACAAAAATTCGAAAATCGCTGAGCAAGCACTTCTAACCCAGTTAAGGGCAATCTCATAACCAGAGCCCCCAGGAGAGACTCAGGAGAATTCGAAAAAAATTACATTTTTTGATTGGCTGCCCCGTAACAGCTTGCATTGTTTTACCGCAGAAATCCTGCGGTAATAAAATTCCAGTACCCCAGAGTCTCTCCCGGCGCCCACCCGCTGACGAAAAAGCCTAAGGACTCTGGGTATGAGATTGAGTTAAGAGTAGTCTACCTTTTTCTACTGCGCATACGTTGTGTGCATCTCGGGATGGTCTGAGAACTGTGCCTCTTAATTCAGAGATATTTTTGCGCGGTTTACGATAACGAGGGAAAATAAGATCTTAGCAAGGGCTGTTGAAGTCCAAAAAGAAAATTGGAGGCATTTTTAAAATTTGTTTTGGATTCCAATAGCCCTTGCTAAGATCTTCTTTTCCCGCATAGTCACAAACCCCGCAAGATTACCTTTGTATTAGGAGGCTCGTGCACCGTGCTTAAAAGGCTACCTAGCGACCAATTGTCCATTAATTTTTTCAGTCAAAGCACTAATTTAACTACTGCTTATTTTCGACCACCTCTCCTACTACTCCTAAGCTCAACGACAGGCACGAATGATATATCTTAAAATGCTTTTTTTACGCTGAACTGAATTCCTCGCAGACGTTTTAAAACACTTAAGGCAAGTCCAAGTATACGAGGTACAACCTCACCGAGACAAGCATTCAGTGCAAGTTTTTTAACCTCAAGCTTATCGAGAAGCGTAAGAGCTGTGCACGTTTGTGCTAATGTTTTGCTGAGTGGTGCCGAGCGAAGGAGACGAACATTATGGCCGCCGCTCGTGCGGATTTCATAGATGAACGTTTGTAACTGGAGTCCCCGTAAATGCGTAAAAACATAAAGTTAAGCCGTCTTCTTGAGAAATTTCTTCGATCGGTTTTAACCTCTTACCGCCAGGATTTCAGTACAAGCCATTCTGAAATTTTTGAAGGTAACCGGTTGTTATTGTTGTTGTTGTTGTTAAGTTTATGTGATCTAAATCGTAAAATCGTGGAATTTTTCTGATTGTAAAGGAAACTTCAGAGATACGTACCATTAAATAGTGTCATACCGAACTTTGTGGCTTTTATTGTTGTTATATTGAGATGGCATTGTTTGGTATTTCTTCCTTTTCTTTTTTTTTTTTTTTTTTTCTACATTTTTCCGAAGAAACTTTCGCTTCCCGCCGAAAAAAAATTTAGCTTAGCGACACCTGGGGCAATCGTTTTCCATATAAGGTCAAACTACGGTATATGAGCTGATAACCGGGATTTAGTGAACCAATCAGAACGCTAGCAATGCAATATCCGAGGCTGAGAATTTAATAAAAGTTCTTATGTATTCACTGGAGATTGGGTATATTTAGGTATTGAGAAGGTATGAAAACAGGACAGTCAAGTTTCCTCTTTGAAACGAGTTTCGAAGAAAGAACAGTGCCGATCGATCTACGTCTGCTAACGAAGATTTCCCGCCAGAAAGCTCTAAACGTATTTTGTTGTTGTGTGTCCCTGCTATATCCAGCCGTTTTTTTTTTTCCTCTCAGTAATTTTTCGAGATATTGGAATTGCTATACATTTACAATCGAAAAAGATGTTTCACATCAGATTTTAAAATGACTGTGAAAAGTCCCCGAAGATCTTGGACCGGAGATCCTCAGCACATATTGTTTTCTTAGAAAACATGAAATCCTCATAAAACAGATAAGCAAAAATAAATGGTATATTATAAAACACACTATAAGACGCACTGTATAAAAATAGAATATGTAGAATAATAGTTAAACTATCTATTGTAATTATATGTAAATAGCTTTGATTTGTTCCCCTGAAATTCTGATATAAAGCAGCTATCTAACCTAACATATAACAAAATAATCTATTTAATAAACATTCAACCCTATCTTTCTTACCGCTCTTTAGAATGTTGTATAGCCAATTAAAAATTAAAAAAGTCTTGCACCTGTACCCAGTTCATTTCTTTGCTGAAAATATGTTCATTGTCCTTTGTGAAAAGCCAATTGTTATCCCATAAGTATTTGTCACATTGAAGGAACCGTTGACAATGTCCTTGGCTTCACTTTTGTGGTCTAGGAATTCCTGGTAGGACTGAAGGCGCTTCACAATCGGTTGGTTCAGCTCGCGCCTCCTGACGCTTTGTTTGTGGTCTGGATCTTCACTATCTTTCTATTCATCTCAGTTGCTATTGTTGTTGTTGCTGTTGCTGATTCTACCTGGTAAATTAATTTAGTCTAGCTCAGATATTTTCATTGAATACAACTTGTTTTGAAATGTCCTACCTCTTATATCAGACAAACAATAACTTTGAAAAAGGCCACTGAGGAATCAAATTCACGGTAACAGAAGTAAGTACGTAAGTGATAAAAAAAAGTAGGGAAGGAAGAAAGTTTGACCTAAGTAAGTTAGGTGGCTGGCTAGCCAGCCAACTAGGAAGCAAGCTTGCTAGCAGGAGGCAAGGAGGCAAGTAAACAGTGTAGTTTCAAAAACAAGGTGACAAGAAAAACCCATGTAATTTTCGTCTAGACCCAACGAACAGAGAAGAGAAAGTAAAACCGAAAAGAAATAAAATAGAAGATAGAAATACGGTAGGTTCACCGATTGTAAAACTCGCAATCTAAAATATCAGAACATTGCAAGAAAAAACTACCTATACGAACTACATAAACTACTAAAATCTGTTCACATACTATTTTAACGGTCATTGATAAAAAGAACCAGTACCTATAGTAAATTAAACTGCCAACAACTATTTCCAAAACACATTCCTCCTAAAAACTATTTACACGAGCTACATTAACTACTAAAAGCTTCCAAAAAATCTATTCTACCTCTATTTAGTCAACTTTAGTTTACCACATTATTTTCAAACACTTTGGTTACAATTGCTCTTAAATGTCCTTCAAAGCCCATTGACCTATCAAATGGTCGATAAAACACCACGTGCAGTGGTTGTAAAACCCGATAAAACCTCTTCCTTATTAGTATGCGGTGTTTGATGTTTTTCTCGAATGCCAATTTCCAACGTTCACAAAAGCATCATTGTTATGAACTCTCTTGACACACGCTTTTCCAGGAATGTTTTTGAAGCCGTTCGAAAAACTCGCAGGATGTGTTTTATCGGGTCTAAATCCCGATAAAACACTGCTGCTCGTGTTCTAAACATTACTAAATATGTATCAGATAAACATCCTGTGACTTACAAGAAAACTACTGGAAAATAATTAAAAATACTACAGATATCCATAGCCTATAAAAATTGCTACCTAAAAGCTACTGTATTTACAGGAGTAAGAAATAGAAACTACTAAAAACTATGAAATATTTTTTCTATAAACTATTCACAAAAAAATTGGAAACAATTATTAAAGAGACTTACAAGTCATTTGATATGTAATTATAATGTTTCCTGCTCCAGTTCCTCAATAATCTCTTCCATATTTGGTCTCTCCACAGGATCTGTCTGGAGGCACCCCCGTATCAAGCCTCTAAACACACGGTTCTTCACAAGCAGTACTTGCTCTTCACGCCTTTCAGGATCTGGTAGTTCCCGGATGCACATTTCGCAGAGAAGGACACCGAAGCTGTAAACATCAACCTATAAAAACAAAGAAAAATGTTACTTATCAGTTACGAGTAAAGCACAGCTGTAGTCAACTTGTAAAAAAAAAAAATGAGCTTTTACCTCACGCTCGCATCGTCTTTGCAGCGAAAGAAAGTAAAAGCGTAAAGAACGTAAAAATCACGAGGCTTATAATCTGGAAGAGACTAACACCCAGGGCCTCGGGAAGGACAATGAGGAAAAATGACTCACTATTGCCCAGGGAGGATTGATAGTGATGGAATAGGCCATTTCAGAGTAAAGTTGAATCACACTACGAAAGCGAAGCCAAGTGCAAAGCTATTCATGTCAAAATTAGTTTTGTTTGCATATGAATGAAAACTAGTTTTCATGACAAAACTATACACAAAGCCTCGCTTTTACAATGAGGTTCAAAGCATCTCGAAAGTCAGTGGCCTTTTAACTGACATTATCACTCGGTGGAATCCATTAGCGTTGTGCTCTTCTCTGTTTAGCAAGCACTGGCCTGAAATTTTGATATATTACAAACAAACAAACAAACAAACAAAGTATAGGCGATTTGAAGCTTGACGATTAATATGTGTCAGCGTTTGAGCTAATAAATTTTATAAAATTAAAGCACAATTTTAAAAAATCTCCGACCCGGTTTTCGAGGTGAATGCCCGCTACCGATCATGCAACCACGGAAGTTTTTGTAAAGTTTACTGTAATGACTATGCAAGTAATTCACGTTGAAAAGCCACGCTCAATTTGCACTTAAGGTCGTGTAGTGGGTATAGTTTTTGTTTTATCCAAGAAATTTGCTTTCACACTTTTCTACGTTTGGATAGTTTACTAGAAAACTGAGCGGTTACATGGGCCTTTGTGCGAAACACGGTCAAAAAGGTTTACATGAGCGTAACCTCAAATAAAGATACCTATATAAGATTTGGCCTAATCAGTGACCATCGGATTAAAACAATCTTGGAACACTGCAACCATTCTCCAATAACATTCAAGAGTCTTATAATAATGCTTCAAATTTCAGTGCATATTTAAATAAATAAATAAATAAATAAATACCACTAACCATGGCTGTTTGACTTGAAGAAAGTGCTTCTGGCGCGCTGTAAATAAAAGCTCCGGGAGCCACTGTCATGGTCTGCTGCACAAACTTAGCGGTACCGTAATCTGACACTTTGCCTCTCCACTGGTCACCCTGTCGCCATAGCAACACATTAGCACTACTGACATCACGGTGAATAATAGGAGAGGGCCTCTTTTGGTGAAGGTAGTTCAGTGCTCGGGCTACATCCAGAGAAATGACAGTGATTTCTGTTTCAGAGAGTCCACGCTGCCCCAACAACGCTCGTAAACTTGTTTCCATGAGCTCAGTGACAAACAAAGGGCTTCCCTCATCATTTGTTGCTCCAATGAATTGCAATAAGCAAGGATGGCGGCATCTTGAAGCAATGTTCATTTCTCTCTCGAACAAACGTCTGTTATGGGGAGAAAGAATCAACTCATGTATCTGTTTCACAGCTATACTACAGCCGCAGTATGTTCCCTCGAAAACACTTCCCCAGCCTCCCTTACCCAGGCACTTGTCTGTCACTTGAATTTGATTGCGAGAAATGACCCAGTCACATGTTTCTTGTTGACGCTGTTGGTTCAATGTTTGCTGAGCTGCTGCAAGACTCAACTCAAGTTCATTTGTCTCCCGTTCTTTTACTCTCAGCTGTCTCTCTAAGGTGGAAACGCGTTGCTGTATATTAGACATTTCTTCATCTTTTTCTCTAATTTGCCCTTCAGAGATTGCCATCCGCTCCTCCATCTCTGCCCGTTCTCTTTGTGAGTTTTCTTGTTGTTGTTCTTTCTCTATCAGCTGCTCATGTAAGCTGGCTTCTCTTAAGTCTTTCTCTTGCAACTGTTCTTGGCAATTTGTCAGCCGCTGTTCCATCGCTGTCAGCTGCCTTTGTGAGTTTTCTTGTTCTTGCTCCTTTACTCTTAGCTGCTCAAGCAAACTGTCCTCTCTGAAAGCTCTTCCTTGCAACTGTTCTTGGAAATTTTCCAATTCTCTTTGTATGTTGTCTCTTTGTTCTTCTGTCTGTCTTAGCTGTCGGATCAAGTTGGCTTCACGTTCTTCTTTTTCTCGCGATTGTTGCTCCATCTCCTTCAAGTGCGAGGTTTGTCGCTCCAACTGCTCGTATCTTTCTCGTAACTGTTCTCGGCAATTTTCCAATTCTCTTTGCATGCTATCTATTTGTTCTTCTGTCTGTCTTAGCTGTCGGATCAAGTTAGCTTCACGTTCTTCTTTTCCTCGTAATTGTTCTTGCTGTTTTTCCCCAGCATGGCTTGTTGAGGTTTCTGAGCAATTGAAAAGTATGAACTCATAAGATGTTTGTCACAGTTTTGAGTGAGGTATTTCCCTTTTGGTCACAAGTTACTCCGACGTTCATCTCTTAAAATCCAGTTATAAGTTATTGTCACCGCAAAATTGTCAGTATTCCCCGGTCTTAAAGTTTAAAGAATATTAACTTCCACTTCTAATAATCTAAATTGGTTTACAAAAAAACTACATGGGTAATTTTTAAAAACAACTCATAAAACTTTGGAAGCGTTATTTTTAAACAAAAGTTGGTGAGCTGATCATCCATGCCAGACCATCAGACGTTTACATTCTTACGAATTTTACATGAGAATACAACAAAACAATCCATTTCGTTGGTTTTTTAATGATGAGAAGAACAACCGAAAAAAAACAAAGAAAGGAAAAATCATTGTACTTGTCACCTAACCCATCTGTGATGCTGACAGGATAAGCCAAGAAAAACTAGGTGACAACATAGATTTCCACAAAAACACCTTGCTGGGTCTTAAACGTACTAGTCCTTGGAAGAAAAGAGATTTTGGACATTCTAATATTTGTATTTCCATGAGGAAGTTTCCTAATCTGATACGAGCAAATAAGATGTTGAATTACCCCTGTGAATCGTGAAGGCTCTTTTCACTCTTGGGATTTTTGTGCAATTTTTGTCGCATTCTATTGATGAAACTTTGTCGCGCTCAACTAAATTAAAATTTCTAAATCGTAAGCTAGTGATTTCAGCACGGCTTATCGCCGCCATATCGTAGGTGTTTCCAATATGTTTGAATTGATACAAATTTGCTGGACTTATCAGAAAACGTACAGCGATAACGTACTGAAATTGCAGATGGTTTACACATGCAATTTAAAGTGACAGCCTTGCGCGAGAAAAATTGCAGATTAGTGCGACAAAAGTTGCAAGAAAGTTGCATGTGTAAAATGGGCCTTGAATTAGGACAAAAATCCGAAAAACTTCACTCGTTTTTCAAGGAGCCTCCGAGTTAATCGAAGCGCAAATGAAGCATGCGTTTCTTACATAAAATTACACGAAAGTATTCCGAAAATATGTCAAAGAACACATTTGATTGGCTCTCCGTTTCCTAATTAAAGTTTTACCCATGCACCCTGCTTAGGTTAAACTAAAGTTACATTCTGTTATTTTTGATCATCCAGACGTAAAGGTGGCTGAACAAGAGGGGCCATGTTGCAAGGACATGTCGCAGCGACATGAAGCCGCGACAAAACTCTCGTGATGTAAGCAGGGACATGTAGCTGGGGCAAAATTACAGCAACCTTATAAATATATACACACAAGAAAATGTTGCGAGGACATGTCCCAGAGACATGTTGAAGCGACACGTCCCCTCGTGTGAGGTGATACTTTATTTTCGTGCAACACGAATCTTGCTACAATTTTTTTACTTTCTGGGACAAAACTTTGCTTGAATGCAATGTCGCTTCGTGTGCACAGTTGTGCAACATATTCACGCAACAGAATTAACATTTCAGCCAATCACAGACAATGGCCAGAATTCTTTACGCTTTCGCGGCCATCGATAGCGGAGCTCGCTTTGATTGGGATCGAAAGAGAAAGCTTATTATGGTTTTAACGATTTTGAACGGAGAGTCTGTGCCGTCCATGGTTGCTTCGCCGAGAGGTCCATTTTACACAGTTTTCAAGAAGTTGGCAAAAACCCATTTTACAGTTGCGCACCTTGGATTGGAAGGGAGGCTGGTGTGACCTTGATTTGATACATACCTCGCTGCTTTTCATATGTTGATCATGCTGTTCTTGTGCTAACTAGTTTGAATTTACATATGAAAAGCAGTGAGGTTTGTATCAAAACAAGGTCACCCCCAGCCTCGCTTAGAATCCAAGGCCAGGTCACTAAGTACACAACTGTAAAATGGCCTATTGAAGATACACCACGCAACCAGCGATAACTTCTGAATCATCAGCTAAGGGAATGTCTGGACTTTTTTCGATGGCCGCCATTTTGCTTAGATTATAGAGTGCATGCTGGTCATAGTTAAAACTAACTTGCCGCGCAAAGTCAACTCACAGGAGGGGATGTGTCTTTGCTCCCACTCTACAGGCGTTCAAGATGGCCGCCCTTCCTGTAGTTACATCCTTGCAGGCTCCTGGTTACCAACGCAGACTATAACACCTGTTTCCTGTTCCTGTCTATACACCTGGATTAGCTTAAGCTATCTAGCTTTATTACTTTAAGACTTGAGACATGTCCCCTCCGCATTTTCTTGTGTGTGAGATCGATGCCATTTTGTCCCTGCTATATGTTCATGCTACAAGTCCCCCCTGCACGTCAGTTAGTGTGCATAGCAAGCGATTGTGTCGCTGCTACATGTCACGGTGACATGTCCTTTCAACATGTCCCCTCGTGTTCGGGGAACTTAAATTTCTAACAATAGTTAGAGGAAACAGAGAGGCGGTCACGTTACCAAAATAATTAACAATAGTTACCATTGTCTTAATCCTAGACAAACTATAGTTAAGGGGTAGATGTGAAGGCAACCAATTAATTGCAATTGTTGTCACAGAAATTAACAAGTTGTCCCGGACAGCTTTGTGCGTCAATTTCTGTCAAAATTGTTGCGAACAAATCCATTTTTATCTTTTCCGAAATTGCGATCTGGGCCTAACTGAGTAAATGTGATGAAGGAAAAATTATTTCTAAGCTCTTAAATGCAGTACTTTAAGGAACTGATGTTTCTTTGTCTAACAGAAAAAAAGGCACTAAGTTTGTATTTCTCTGACGTGGCACGTGACGATGCACTTCTGTTTGTAGCCATAAGATCGCGCAGGACCCTTGCTCTCCATATGTATGTATTTATTGAACAAATGTTGATGACTGATTCCGACAATACACGAAATATTCATGACAATATTTTTTGCCGTTTCAAATAATTTATTCAATGCATTCTGTTTCGGCGTGATAGTAACTACGCATTTGCATGTAATAAAATTTTGACGTACAAATTAAGAACTCCCTGTGTATCATCTCAGAAACTTAGAAAATTTACGTTTGAAAGTTTGTTTCATACGGTATTTTTTGACGGGTAATTAATCTTTTTTTCTCTTTGAAAGTAATTCCATTGTTTCTGCTTGAAACAGGAAAAGGTGAGGACGTGTACGGGATTGTTATAAATTATAATAATCACATTCACAGCTTCAGAAAAAGCATAATGTTGAAATATATTATTGACTCGTATGACTGTCGGAGACGGAAAATCAGCATATTTCCGATCTAAATTTTGGTCGCAGATACAAAATTTCGGGGCATGATACATGAGGGAGGCAAAGTTAGATGATTGTATGTACCATTTATACTGATAGTCGCGTATTAATTAGTTGTTAGGGAGCTTAAGCAACGACGACGGCGACGGCAACGAGAACGCCGCAAAACAATAGGTGTAATGAGCAAAAACAATCGCTCTGCACGTGCGTTTTACATTTTGGTACATTTCTTTGCCGTCCTCTGCAAAACAACAACGTAAAATGACCACAATTAAGGTTTTGTGGAGAACGTGAACGCAGGACGGTGAATTTTTCATTTTCTTTCTTAACTTGTACGCCACTCGTACCAATTTGGTTCCTGGACAGTTCACCATTTTTGTAAAAGTTGAGCGAGTTGAAATAATCGCGAAGTAGCACAAATGAAGTAAAGATATATTTTCAAGTGACGTTTTCGTTAACGTTGCCGTCGTCGTTGCTTAAGCTCCCTAGTATGACTTGGTCGCACGCGTTTTTGCGCTTGACGCAGGGTTCTGATTTGTTCATTGTGTTGTCTTGGGTCTGCTGTGATTGGTTAGAGTAATTCCTTATGTTCTAGTAGCTATTTAGTAAGCTTACAACGTCACGGTAATACTGATGCGCCTGCAAAATGACAACCATGATGTAATTACATTATCTGCCAACATCCCCAGAAATGTTCAGCGCAATCGTGATTGATTCGGGAGGAAACACCTGACACAGAAGGTTGGCTTCTGAATTTATTCATAGGCAAGGGTCCTGCGTGACCTTAGGCAAATTTTGTTTTCTTCTAAAGCTTCAAATCCCTGCGGTTTGACGGTCAATTTCGCTCAAACTTACTAGGGATATTGGCAGACAATGAAATTACACTTTGATAGTCATTTTACAGGCGGAATCGCGCTTTGTTGTAACATTTTGAGCTTCTAAAGTTAGAATAGCTGCAAAGTAGTTTGTGTCCAAGCACTAAACTTGAGAAGCGTCCTTAGTTACAGGATCCTATTACCTAATGGTAAATCATAACATCTTATGTGATGTGAAGGTAGCAGATTTTGCAATTTCAAGACTCATCAAAAGTTATTGGCTACTAAAGGAGTAAAACTGTGGAATTTAGACTTTGAAACGTTCTATCCTTTTTTTACTGGTTTTTCCACGATTAGATCACGATACATTACTCAAAGTCTACACCCCCCCCCCCTCCCCCCTGTGTATCATTTTTCGATCAGTATAGGACATTTCCACTATGGCGTCATTTTACTACCACTACCAGAATCCTTCTGGTTTTTGTTCTCTCGTGTTAATTAGAGCTATTGTTCTTTGCTCTCCACTGGGATTTCAAAACTTAAATTTCAAAAGAGAAATGAAGTGAGTTTTGGTAGTTGTACCGCGACGAAAGCTTGGACACAATACTGCAGCTTTTTCCGTCTGCGAAAATTGTATAAGTCAATAATGTATTCAAAATCGTGCCCATTGAGTCAAAGCTGTGAATATAATTATGATAATACGCGATATTTTGTTGTGCATTAACGTCCTGTAATTGTAGTCCAGGGAAAAAGAGATTTTATTCTGAATTGCTTATCAAAAATGTTGGTTTTGAAACAACGAGCTCTTAAACGTAAATAAATACACCCATTCACAATGAGAGCAGGGATCCTGCGCGACCCTAACGGGTAAAAACTATTTTTTATAAATGAATTTAAAAGGGTAGTTTACCTGATGAGCAAGCACCATAACTTAATGACTTTTCTAGAGGTTTATCCTTGCGGATTTGTTCCTCAACATTCTCAACTTTCTCAGATGTCCTTGTACTTCTAGCATTAACAGGGTTCTCATCAAAGTCTTCCTCTGATATAACTGTTTCAATGGGTACAAAGAGTGCACAATCTTTTCTACAAACAAAAACTTGTCTACCATGATGCTTGCCAGTGCCGTATCCATCCATCGTGTCCTGTTTAACAAATACACGTAAAAACACAATGTACGCCGAAACTATACTGCACATGTGCTAAGACATCGCTCGCAACTTTATTTGACTCTTTGGAAGGCGGGAGGTAGAACTGATCTAACATAGACACTGAAGGTGTCCACAGACTGCATAAATTGGCCTGTTTTTAAGAGTGCCTGACTGTAACTTTCGAGAATCGCTGGCCAAGCTTGAAAAATCGAAACTCCTGATAATTTGCCTGAAGTTTACTTTTGGGGAACTATCTTCGAAAATATTATTTGAATGTTCTGGAAATTTATAGTTTTCGAGAATTTTGGAGAAAACGAAATTACTGGTTTTACCTCATTAATTATGCAAAAATCTCACTCAAAATTAGCCAAGTTCAATACGCTTGTGTTGAAACAGTACGCAACGCTAGAAAACGAGGTCGGTTTTGATTAAGAGCATTACTCACCCACTTTCTACCAATGGGACCTATGTAAACTTTTGTAGAACTTTGGAGGGTTTATGGCTCTTTGAAAAATTGACATTTTGAGGACTTCGCGATGAGGTGAAAATTGAGTAAGTTTGAAGGTTTAAAATGCGTCTTGGTATGTCAGATATCGACTCGAGAGGAACATTGTGATGAAGCTTGGGTCTTTGTCTTTAATAATACGAAATAAAAAATCTGGGCAATCAATGCACGCGCTGACGAAAACCAAAGGTAGTGAGGCTTCGTTAACAAATTTGCATAATTCACAACTGTTGAGAAAATGCTTTGTTGTGGCGACTCGGTGAAAACATTCACCCAAGCTATCTTCAAATGGTCATTTTATCTCATATTGCATTTGCCTGTTTCTCTCTCTTGTTTAATAACGTGGTAGAAAAGATCTGGACGAAAAAAATGTGTGTGATCGGAAAAGAAAATATTCGCCAAAATTTGCATAATGCAAATCTCCCAATAAATCTTTCTGCAAAGGAATCTAATTGGGAAGGTTTTGTTAAGAGTCTATTATAAAAGGAGTCAAAACAACGTTTAATAATCCGATTTCAACAAATAATTGTCGAATCTTAACCTTTAAATTTATATAGTGCCAAACTGATGATCGCTATTGCGTTACCTGCGTCACGTCAATAGCTGATGCCCACAAACTAACTTGTGCTGCAAAATTGCCATTTACAACAACTAGGAAAAAGACCTTTATTTACTGGCATATAAGCGGTTTTGCGAAAAATTACACGTTCACATGACACTGGAATCACCTTTAAAAAATACACGCTTGTCAAATGAGTGCGAAAGTTAGACATAGAGTTGGTCAAAGTGAATATTATTAATTAAATTTAAATCAAGCTTAAAAATTATTCGGAGATACAAATAAAGTTACACTGGTGGATTAAAAGTGTTCTAAAATTATTTACAATAAAAATGTTCCCAACGTTTCGGTCGCAATCACGGACCTTCTTCAGGGGAAGTGAAAGAAAAATTATGCAAAAGCACAGTTATAAACAAGACGCTAATTAAAATTCAGGATATGTGTCATTTTTTCTTGTTTGCGAGAGTCAAGTGTAAATACTCCTTGGGGAGTAACGCCCCGTCGGCTCGATTGGGTGGGTCTTTGGCGCAATTAATCTCCCAGGCCTCGAGAATCTTTCTTTGGTGCCAATTATTGCTGGTCCTGAGAATTGTGGCCTCATCCCACGCGATGTCGTGATTTGTTTTTATCACGTGGTCTGCAAGTGCTGATTTTTCGCCTTGTCGCCGTGCGACAGCCTTTTGGTGTTCGCTTTTTCTTGTTATGAATTTTCTCTGCGTTTCGCCAACGTAACTCTTGCTGCAATTAGCACATGGAATGTCATAAACAGGATCACGAGTATCTTCTTTATCCATTTGGTCTTTCGGTTTTGGAAACATCTTGCTAATTGTCTGATAGGGTTTAAATGCCACTTTGATGCCATGGTTTTCCAGAACTCTCTTAATTGGCTCAGAGGTCCCGCTAACGTATGGAATTGTGCTGTACCCCCGTACAGATTCCGCAAGGGGGGTTGTATCTTTCACCGATGGTTTAAAGTTGCTGGCATCCAGGATGAAGCGCTTGGGGTATCCATTGGACTGCAGTGTCGATATTACTCGTTTTCGTTGTCGATATTACTCAATCGAGCCGACGGGGCGTTACTCCCCAAGGAGTATTTACACTTGACTCTCGCAAACAAGAAAAAATGACACATATCCTGAATTTTAGTCAGCGTCTTGTTTATAACTGTGCTTTTGCATAATTTTTCTTTCACTTCCCCTGAAGAAGGTCCGTGATTGCGACCGAAACGTTGGGAACATTTTTATTGTAAATAATTTTAGAACGCTTTTAATCCACCAGTGTAACTTTATTTGTATCTCCGAATAATTTTTAATGTACCCACCTGGTGACAAACTCAGCTTCAATAAATCAAGCTTGTTTACTGGAATGCTTTTTCAAATAGCTTGTCCAACCTTTTTCGGTGGCCTTCCAAACAATAATCACCCAGAAGCGGGTCAGTGAAAAAACCCTCTCTGTTCGTGCTTTTTGATACTGTACCTTCGCAAGTGACTGAAAAACAATGTCAGCCGGCACGCCATATTTTAACGTAATTACTGGTATGAAATAACGCACATGTACGGATACACGCTTGAAAACCTGAGTGCCAGTTTCCGTTTAACAAAATAATACTCATTTCTTCCTACAGTCCACATTGGCTGTAGGGCATGCATTTATCTTTGTCGAATGTCAACAACAGAAACACGGGTATCTTAGTGACACTGTATACGGTCGTATACACGCAATGTCTACTGCGTACATCGCTGGTAGCCAGTGGTAGCCCAAGCTCTATGAGCGTTCAAGAGACCTTTGTTTGACCTTTGTATTGTCACGTTGTAATTCGAGTGTCACGATGAGTGTTACACAATGGCGTAAATTATAAGGGCTTGTATGGGAATTTACGAGAGTGTTTTGGAGTCGAGGGCATAAATGGAACAAAAATGGCTTACCTTGTCTCTTGATGTCTTGCTAGTGTTTGTGTGCCATATTATGGCCATTTCAGTACAATTCCAGTGGGTTTTTAAAGGTTTGCTGAACATTTTCCTCAATTTATATCCTGCTCTATATGTCCCCAAAAGGTTTGTTACTTCAGTAGCAATAGTATTCTTTGAAATGATTGCAGCGTTAACAAGGAGGACAGTATAAAAGACTGAAGAGTCGCGGACAAAGGACTGCGGACAGCGGACTGGGTATAGGTGGACTATGGACTACGGACTGGGTTTAAAGGAGAACTGAAGTATGACAACCATATCTTTCCTGTATTCATTTTCATTAAGTTTAAGATGTATAAAATCAAGTTTCGGTAGTTATTTTTGTCCCTTTATTGTTGTTTTTGAGAAACAAAACAAGGACTGGGAATAAAATAGTGAGGATCGACAGTGCAAACATAAAATCTTGCTTTATCTCAGCGAAACAGCTGGATTTTTAATACGCGCTGAAGAGAGTCCGGCATTTTAGTTTTGTAGCATTCATCTCAGGGTTCGATATGATGAGAACTTGCTCTTTCAGTGCAGATTAAATGCGCAAAAGGATGTTTGATGATCATTGACCGTGATCAACCAATGAGGCCACGTGCACAATCATGTAGATGTCGTACATAGACATTTATGACCCATTTATGCAGTAGACATTGCTGAGATACCCGTGTTTCTGTTGTTGACATACGACAAAGACAAATGCATGCCCTACAGCCAATGTGCACTGTAGGGCATGCAGTCAGTCCGTAGTCCATAGTCCCCCTGCGTTAGTACCTCTTTAATACCCAGTCCGTGGTCCACAGTTCTTCGTCTTTATACCGACCACGTTTTTAACGTTGCAATTTATTTCAAAGAATACTATTGCTACCGAGGTGACCAAGATTTTGGGGAAATATATATATAGTAGGATACCGTATAGAGAGAGGAAAATTTTCAGCGAACCTAAAACCCACTGGAATCGTACTGAAATGACCAAAATATGGCACACAATACCTGGCAAGATATCAAGGAGACAAGGTAAGCCATTTTTGTTCAATTCATGCCCTTTACTTTTGGACTCCAAAACACGTTCGTAAATTCCCATACAAGCCCTTATAATTTACGCCATTGTGTAACACTCATCGTGACATGACAATACAAAGGTCAAACAAAGGTCATAGACCTTGTGATGTATGCAGTAGACATTGCGCATATACAGTGTCACTGAGATACCCGTGTTTCTGTTGTTGACATTCGTCAAAGATAAATACATGCCCTACAGCCAATGTGAACTATAGGTATAAACTGAGTTATTATTTTGTTAAACGGAAACACACAGGTTTTGAAGCTCTGATATTTCATACCAGTAATTACGTTAAAATATGGCGTGCCGCTTCTGACCCGCTTTTGGGTGATTATTATTTGGAAGGCCAGTGAAAAAGGTTGGACTAGCTATTTGAAAAAGCATTCCAGTAAACAAACTTGATTTAATTAATAATATTCACTTTCACCGACTCTATGTCTAACTTTCGCACTCATTTGACAGCGTGTATTTTTTAAAGGTGATTCCAGTGTCATGTGAACGTTTAATTTTTAGCAAAACCGCTTATATGCCAGTAAATAAAGCCAGGTGAGGTCTTTTTTCTAGTTGTTGTAAGTGGCAATTTTGCAGCACAAGTTAGTTTGTGGGCAATATCGACAGCTATTGACGTGACGCAGGTAACGCAATAGCGAGCATCAGTTTGGCACTATTATTTAAAGGTTAAGATTCGACAATTATTTGTTGAAATCGGATTATTAAACGTTGTTTGACTTCTTTTATATGGAGGGTTTCGCTCAAATAGACTCTTAACGAAACCTTCCCAATCAGATTCCTTTGCAGAAAGATTTATTGGGAGATTTGCATTATGCAAATTTCCCACCGCAATTTGGCGAATATTTTCTTTTCCGATCACACACTTTTTTTTTGTCCAGGCCTTTTCTACCATGTTATTAAACAAGAAAGAGAAACAGACAAATGCAACATAAGATAAAATGACCATTTGAAGATAGCTTGGGTGAATGTTTTCACCGAGTCACCACAACATAGCATTTTCTCAACAGTTGCGAATTATGCAAATTTGTTAACGAAGCCTCACTACCTTTGGTTTTCGTCAGCGCGTGCATTGATTGCCCAGATTTTTTATTTCGTATTATTAAAGACGAAGACCCAAGCTTCATCACAATGTTCCTCTCGAGTCGATATCTGACATACCAAGACGCATTTTAAACCTTCAAACTTACTCAATTTTCACCTCATCGCGAAGTCCTTAAAATGTCAATTTTTCAAAGAGCCATAAACCCTCCAAAGTTCTACAAAAGTTTACATAGGTCCCATTGGTAGAAAGTAGGTGAGTAATGCTCTTAATCAAAACCGACCTCGTTTTCTAGCGTTGCGTACTGTTTCAACACAAGCGTATTGAACTTGGCTAATTTTGAGTGAGATTTTTGCATAATTAATGAGGTAAAACCAGTAATTTCGTTTTCTCCAAAATTCTCGAAAACTATAAATTTCCAGAACATTCAAATAATATTTTCGAAGATAGTTCCCCAAAAGTAAACTTCAGGCAAATTATCAGGAGTTTCGATTTTTCAAGCTTGGCCAGCGATTCTCGAAAGTTACAGTCAGGCACTCTTAAAATTGTAAAATAAACTGGTCAACTTTCAGACAGAAGCACAGCAAGTCTTGCGCTCACGCTTCTTTAATTTGGAGGGGATTCAAACTTTCATATGCAGTACAGCTCAAAAGTAAGTTACCATTTGCGTCTCGTTTCGCGCGCTACGCGAAAAAAGTATCGCACGAGATTCACTGAGGCGAAAATTATGGCATAATGTACGAGCGATTTATTCTCTGATCTCGTGAATCCTTCGGTAGGCATGACTTTCTGCAATAAGCTAACATTTTCATCAACATGCAAATTATCAATTCTCCGTGAATTGTTGGACACCGTACCCTGAGCTCCATCAACTACGGTTCCATCTCAACTTTATCTTGCCAAATTCATTGGAATTCTACAATCAGGTATAGAGTGTGTGCACGACGGCCATGTTGGAGGCCCGAAACAATACAATGATTTTCCTTTGGGAAATATATTCTATTTTTATGCAAATATCTTCTATTGCTTTAGTCCTCCAACATGGCCGCCGTGCACACACTCTATTGGCATTTTAGTATAAATCTACTAGTGTTCTATCACGAATGCCGTTCTCTGATTGGCTACGCTACTCGCTATCTATTTAAGCAATAGACCGCACTTTCCAGAAGTTTACCAGCGTAATAAAACCACGCGGGATGTTGGGAGAACACGAGAAAGCTTGTAAATCACGAGCCGCAGGCGAGTGATTTACAAGCTTTTCGAGTGTACTCCCAACATCCCAAGTGGTTTTATTACGCTGGTAAACTTCTGGAAAGTGCGGCCTATTGCTTTTATGAAATAATTACTTAGACAAAAACACTTAGAAATCGGCGCTTTTTATTTTGTAACTTGATCAAGTTGTTTATTCTCTTCAAATTCATCAGTAAGGCGGGAGAACCAATCACAAATCGGGATCTATTTTGAGCATAAACCTGTTGAATCGCCGAAGGACGCATCGCAGTTTGAGCGAATGAATGAAAGTGTTTTTTAAGTTATATTACTGTCTAACTCTCACAAAAATGTGGCTAAAAAAGGTTAATGCCTTGGCGAAAGAATGCTTTTTATCAGCAGATAGCAGTTACTGATGAAAAGCGGACAGCGGCTTGGTGAGTGAAAAAACTGCACTTGTTTTGAGCTTGGCCAGGTCTTCTTTTTCTATTGCTGGTTTGTGCATGGTGTTTTGCATGCCTTCTTGCTTAAGCTGTTTAATTTTGGCGTCAAGCATTTGGTTTGAGAGGACAAAACGTGGGTCGTGAGTGAACCTTATTCCTAAACTGTGTGGTGGTGTGTTTAGATATCTCTCAATGCCATTTCTTATTGACAGAAGAGTCGCACGGCTGTAATTTTCGCCTTCTTTATTTCTTGCTTCGGCGTAGAATTGCCTCAGATTCCTGTCCAGCTCTTCGACCGCCATTTCCGCCAGACTTACGCCAATAACCTTTTGTTTACTCCACTCTAGGTGAACAGAGAAAGAGGAATTGTGATTTGAGCAGTTAATATCAAATACCTTGTACTCGGGTTGAAGTCGGTTTTATATTGTTTTAAACGCTTCAAGTTATTTGTAAACAACTTGACTTTGGCATAACCTTCAATAAATTACAAATTTTGTACTGTTTATCAATACTGTTTGAGCCGTTTATTTTATAAAATAACAGTTTCAGTGAAAAGCCAGGCTAAAAGATTATTCATGTAATTAAAACCAACCTGTGAATATGGAAACTGCCCACTGTGTTGCCTGCTTGGTTTTTTTGGCTTGTGCATTTTCGACGATCGAGTCAAGTTTTTCGTTTTCCACATCGGCAAATCTTCTCTTTTTGCTCGACCTTTCTTGTTCTGCCTCAGTATTTAAGCTCTCCTTTTTAGAATTTGGCTCCGAATTTTTATTGTGCGGTAAAAGCACATCAAAGCCTGACAATATGTCGAAGTTCGGAAAGTTTTCGTCGCGCTCGTCGGAGATTATCGAGAAATCTCCAGCGGGAGAGCAGCGGGAGTTTACCGGTACAATAGTACATAGGTTTGGCAACTCTATTGACCAATCAGAACGCGCGTAGTATGCTAGTTATTTTATAATCTGTGATAGATAGTGAGTAGCGGTTTTCAACAAAATGGCGGCCGCTTCGTCGCGTTTTCGAAGTGTCTACGATGAGGAAATAGATAATTTACTTGTTTAGTTTTTACCGACTAGTAGATTTATACTAAAACAATTAGATTATTCGCTCTCGATTTCTATGCGTGATAGCTGATTCGGGCTGCGCCCTCATCAGCTATCACGCGATAGAAATCTCGAGCTCATAATCTAATTGTTAATTAAACCTTTTTCTGTCATTTCTATTACTAAAAGTAATCAGCTATAGGGTTGCGTTCAACCCTTGCACTATGCAAATTGAACAATGGTGAACCCCTTTCCAATTCAATTTGACATAATTCGTTTTAAGCTTTATTGTAATATTATTTTTATACAGCTTTTCTTTATTGGTAGAATCCTCATCTTTACAGAATACTTGAATTTTTCTTCCGAAATTAATACCCGCCTTTTAACCGGAGCGCTAAGGTAGCTTGTGAACGGCGCGCTTTGAGAGAAAGAAATCCAGTGTAGTCATCACGCAATTCCTACGGCAAATTAAAATGCTGAGAAAAAAAATGCATAAAAAAAGTTAACACGCAGAGAAAAAACTAAATTTTGAGTATCACGGAGATCTATTTTCCGCTTTCCCTCTGATGCTCCCAGTTTACAGCGGTTACCAATAACACGCGACCTGCCGCCTTCAAACAAGTCCGATAAAGTTGCGTTTTGGTGGACGTCAATTAAAGAAAAACCAGCAAAATTATTTTGAATTTTGACACGAATTCAAGGCAACCCGGCAAGAAAACTGAGAATTTTACCCACTAAGAGTGAGAAAGGCTTCATAAAAATTGATTTCTGAGTTGTAGTTGTAGGCATGCTAAGATAAAACCTGCAACATGAGCTGGTCCCCAACAGAAAAATAACACTGGTTCCCTAATTGACGAGGCTTCAGCGTAGGCCTCGGTTGAAGCGGTGTCTACAAAGACGACAATTCTAAGTTACATACATGTAGATGTAGAAAGACAACAGATTCCTAAATTGAAGGAAAAGATATAATACGATGAATATGTAACACTTGGGGGAAGGGAGGAGGGAGAGACATACATGGAGAAGCAATTGCTTGAATGACATTGCCAAGCAGGACGTAACATGCGGTTATGTTTTCCAATAACAACAGACAAAGCTGACAAAACACAAGATTGCCGCAGCAACACAATAAATACAAAATAAGTTAATTATGCTAATCAACTTACCAGTTGCAAGAAAACATTTGTCCACATTTTGCCATTACGCCTTTGGCTTGTATCTTGGCCAGTGAAACTTACAGATACCTTTATAGGGTAACTGCTTTTTAATAATGTCATGTACGCTTCATTATTTTAGTGCTGTGCGTTTGTTTAAATCTTTTTAACTTACCAGTTCTAAGCCAACGGTTGTCCGCTTTTTTCCATTCCGATCAGTATCCTTCCCTATATAACGTACACATCCCCTCACAGGGCGATCGTTTTTTAAGAATGTCACAGCCCTTTGATTAATTTTAAGCAACTTCTCATTGTCACCCTGAGCACAATTTTCTTCATTCTTCCCTTTCAAGAATGATGGCATAACAGTCTCCTTTACTTTGATTCGTGATGCAATATTACTTGAATGACTTTCTGCCTTTTTTGAAGATTTTGAAGTGGGATCGCCTCGTGGTGTTAATTTATCAAGTCCAACAAACACACCCGAGTCTGCTGGACAAGTAAAATGTCGTATGTTTCTAAAAGTTCCATCTGTTGTCCCTTGACCTGGATTTTCCTACAAACAAAAAAAAGAAAGAAAACATTGAAAACTTAATTTAGCTTTACATTTCCTTAATATAGTACATTGTGCCTTAGAATTTTTGTTGTTAATTGACTGATGAACTGACTGACTGACTCACAAAAATACACATCCATATTAGTACCTACATAATAAATCAAATTAATTACTGGTATGCACACTGTGTTTAAAATACTGTGTACTCTCTGGAAGAGTAATATCCAGACAGCATGGTGAAATTTTTTGACTGAATTGTGAGATGTTTTATTTAAAACAATCAAAGACAGCTCAGTTTTTTAGTCTTCTTACTTTGACTAGTTGATTTTGTTCCTTCCAAGACATACTTGGATGTGTGCCCTGGTTTTAAATGAAATAAATTAAATTGCTTGAATGGCTGGATTGCCTTCAAAATATTTTCAAGAAAACTAAAAAATATCCAAAGTCTGATGGGGAGAAATTGCAACAGCAGGGTGAAGCTCTAAACCAAAAAGTGTAGTGTATATAAGTGTAATAAAACTGCTTTTAACTTGCTGTATAAATACTGTAACAGAAGTCTACACAGCACGGAAACCAAAATAAACTACTTAACCATTTAAAGGACCCTAGTCAGCCTCCGCCATTTTCGATGCCATCGAAATTACTGATATTGCATGGTGAAGCGAAATCTTATTGCTTTACTGTAAGTTGTGCTCCTGAAAGTAAGTTTTATTATCTTTAGTAGTTTCTCAGTGATTTCGTTCATTTCGACATGCTCCGAATTAAATATAATAGCCAAACTCTCCCATATAAACAAAAACAAAGGCGTGGCTGACTAGGGCCCTTTGACCCCTAATATCAAATAACATTTTCTCCTATCTTGTCCATTATTTTTTTCTTATAAAAGCACTGGGGAGAAGTTATAGCATTGATATCAAAAAGATAATTTTGATGAGCACTAATCAGTTACGGCCTAAAGGGTTAACAAAGTTCTAGTTTGTGATTTGCAAACTAAAATGGCAGCAGTTACCGCTGTTGAAAACAAATTCAACAAGGTCCACTATACATTCAAGCCAGTAGGGTAAAAAACATAGCAAAATCCTGGCATTTTAATTTCGTTACAAGTAGGGAATCACAGGTTTGGTGTATAATAGTCTGGCTTAGGGAAAGAAAGTGCCTGAGATGAGAACTGTGGTGTAGGGCATGCAAACACTGGATCAGTCTGTGGTGAGTTGCTTACATTACATTCCATTCTATTCCATTCAAAGTACAATTATCACAATCAAAGATAAGAATCTTTGTATTCACGTTTGTATAGTTCCAATACTCAAAAAGAATAACACTGCCAAGCTTAATTAGTTACAGTGGAGCGATATTATGGAATAACTTACCCCCTGAACCAAGAGAAGCAACATTGCTTTGAGATTTTAAGAGAAACTTTCTTGGAAACTTTTTATTTCTCCCTTGATTTGAGATAAAGGATCTGTTGATATCACCACAAGGCCGATAGTTTTAGGACACATTTAATACACAACGGTAACGTAGCGAAACTCTCAACAGAACAACCTAACGCAGATGGTGATGCGAAGATAACAACAAACTCATTACTTCATGTAAACTAAACCAATAATAACAGTCCATTGTACGGCATAAATTATCATATGTTAACAATTTGAACCTTCATTTTACATGTAGTTAGTTTAAGTTAGTTGGTTAGGCGAATAGCATGATCTATATTTACTTGCATAATTTTTGTTTTTCTGTGTGTTGCTTAAGGTTTTGTTTAGGGCAGCTATAAATACAGTTTCATGCATGCTCAGCTCTGCAGTGAAAGCTGTTGACGTGTGCCAATTGGCGAGCGCTCAAAGACTGAGAGAAACAAATATGGCGTTGATAATCACTTTCCACTTTATATGGACAAAAAATTGCCATTAATTTTTTTCTCTCTAAAATCACCGCATACCCAGGAACGTTTCTGTACAATCTAGATGTATATCAGATTTAAGACCTAAACCAGAGATTCCGACCCTCCCATTTTGGCCAAAAACCTCCAGTTTTCAGTGATTGTTTCCACCCTCCAGTTTTTGATCAATATTATCCCCTTTTTGGTGACTTTCCTCTGACAAAGGGAGATAATGTTTCCCCTTCTTTAACAGTCTTTTTAGCACAATCCTTAGTCTTTTCTCTGTGTTATCTCGGGCTTCTTTTACTTTCTGGGCACCTTAGCATGAGCCTGCGGTTTTCTGGGCACAGTAAGGTACTGGGATGCCTCGACTTCGTGCATGGTTCAAAGTTGTTCTAGTTCGTTTTTACTGTGTGTTTAAAACTCTACCAGGTTATCGAAAACAATTAATAGTTTATGATCTCAAAATACAGGAAGTGGCATCTTAAAGGCCTATATTTTTAAAATTTTTCTGGGGGGCATGCCCCTGGACCCCCCTAGTGGCTCATGCCTTCACACATCCCTTTTTTTATTTCAAAGGGTTGGAATCTGTAGTTTTACATCCTAAGAAATCAAACCTTATTGCATGTTTTTGACCTTCACCGTTACAACTCAGTTGCAAACAAAAACTAAGACTGAGTGTATTTGTGACTTTCAAGGAAATGCACCATTTCATCAAGAACTAGTCATTAGAATTTCACAAAATTTGGCAGAGGAATAATTCAGAAAACAGGGAGGTGGTCTATTGCAAAAAGGAGGATTTTTACCAACAAAATTTCAACTAATTAGGGGCCCGTTATAAATTAGATGTGGGGGGAGGGCTGGTGCATTTGTGTTTTGATATGCGTGTTTTTGAAGGACCCTGCCTGTGATTATTGCAGAACAAAATGTAGCCCCCCCCCCCCCCCATAAATTTATATGACCCTACCCATTCCCTCCACACACACATATAAGTACATTTAGATTATTCGATGATTCAACTGATATCAGCAGATGTAAGTATAACTATGATTGATGAAGCAAGTGCGGAATCTCTTACGACACAAGTTTAATGCAAATCAAATCAAATGGTTAATAAGAATGGTGGACTAAGGTAAAGTGACATAGAAAGCTCTTGCTACAATAAAATACTATGTGAAAGGCTTTATGGAAGCAGCACATGAAGTAACTGATGAGCCAATTGATGAAGCAACTGATGAAGCAAGTGAAAGCTCTGAAGATGGTGACTGAACATTTTCAAATTTAGGGAAAAAAGATGTAAGTAAGTGACTTGGCAAAATTTGAAAACAATCCTATAATTCTGTAACTTCAGATAAATGTCCCTTAACTGATGCATTTACATTGATTTCCTTTTGTACAAGTTAGAAAAAACTCTGATTGGTCAATAAACAAAAGGACCCTGTCAGACAAGGTTAAAGTTAGAGTAATTAAAGGGACACAGTCACCTTTGTGACCGCGCTGACCTGGACACTAGTTTTGTCAATTTTGAAAAACGTCCACCGTAAGCCGAAATCAAAAGTACGCGTCGAATACATCTAGAAATCCGCTTCAATATTCCCAGTGTTTTATTGGATTTTCAATTTTTTTACTGGAAACCTGTCTCTGAGTATGCTTTTGCTCATCCCATGGTATTATTGTATCATATTTGGTTAAAAACAGTATGGATCGCGTCTCCAACGGAACATGAAAAGAAGAGGTGGGAAACGTGAAGGCGCCGGGCGGAAGAAATCGCCTGCGTTGACCAATATAACGAGAGACATCAATCAAAAACACTGGAGAACAAATCTCCATTATATATATTTGGAAAATCGCATTTTCTCAACCTGGCGAAAGCTTCGTCCGGAGGGAATCTTCGTAAACGATTCGAACTTCGCGTCATAGCTGCTTGGTTTGGAGCTCAGACGAAGACAAGCTTCGGTACACAGTCGATTATCTCCTCGACAAGGAAAACCTCTATTAGAACCTTGTTTTCTACGGGTCGAGCAAGCGTTCTTGTAATGACATGGGTTTGGTTCCTAAATTTGGATAACAGAGAAGTCGTAGAAAGGAAATTATAATAAACGCAAAATATATGATTGAAAGCAGAAATAAAGCTTACCAGTAGTTTCGCTACAAAGTCGTTTCGCTACACTGCAGTTCAGGCGATTCGCTAATATTTGAACTCAATTTGCCTCTTATGCTAACACTGTGAAACGTAGAAACAGCTAAGATAATTTTTCACTCGTCTGGATAACGAAATAAACAATTAAATGATTCTTCGACTTCAGAGGTATTCGTTGACGTTTGGCTTTCCCTGGACAAGTCCATCGGTAAATTTTCCATGGTATCAAGAAAATGAGTGTTCTAATATGACATTAGGTCTATAATCACTATAATAATTTTAACTGGCAAACACTTCGACTCGACAAGGTTTGTTTAGATTTTTCAAAGGATGCGCTTCTCAGCGCGAGATCGACTTGCGGATAAAGTGTGATATGCAAATCAGCTAAGAAATGGTATCTAATGCGCATGTGCACCAGGTGACTGTGTCCCTTTAACACCTTAACTCTATTTAGACCAGTTGGGATTCTTTTTGTGTTCTGGGGCTGGAGGGGGCTGATTGTGTCCCCTCCATAACTTTTCAAGTATAGAAGCTATGACAGTGAGACTTAGGGGATAGATAGTACATCCAAAGATTCGCCTTTGAGGTCCACATCACAATGGTAATTACGTCATCATTGCCAAATAGTGGTCATCTTGGATTTCTAGACTTGCACAAAGCTTCAGGAAAGTGCCAAAATTGAAAGAAAAGTGACCAAAACCAATAAAGGGACATTAATAGGAGCTAAAAACATAAAATTTATGGGAAGAAAAGTGATTTTTCTTCATTTTAAAAAGGGATTTTCTTTTTCCTGAAAAAAAAAATGCCCATCAAAAAATTGGTTGCCATGGTAACATCAAAGTGAATCAACACTAATCGACCACATCAAATTTCTTCCAGATAAATGTCTGAAAAGTTTCAGGGCATTTGTTGGAATGTTAAAAAAGTTGTTCAGGTTCAAAGTTGCCACGGGCACAATTGCCCCAACTCCACCCTCCTGGTCTAGAAAGGGTTAACAAAGATGTCATTACAATAGTGGTATTCACACTAGAAGATGAGAAACCCATCCAGACGGATAGCCTGATTTCGTCTTAGTGTGGATTTCTGATTCCTAACAGTTTTCACGAAATATTTGAAAAACATGCCCCCCACAGGTCAATAATGTATTTGTTTCAAATTTGACTAACAATTTACTCCAATTACTTTTTACATGTAAATAAACACTTATCTGTTTGTCTGTTTTTCTTCATTGAGCAATTAGACACAAAGGAACTACTTTGTAAAGCTATGTTATATTACATTAACCTTAAGCTTATATTTCCTTGCATTTTCTTTAATATTTTCAGCAAATGTTTACAAATCAGGGCAGAAGGTTTAAACACTTTCTCAACTAAGTATTCAATTAAGCCATTCAAGTACCAAGTGAAATTTGTTTCTGTCCACAAGCTAACCAATCAATGCCTTTGATTGTTTATTTGTATGTATCAGGACCTGGACAAGCGATGAAAATCAATGATCGGAAACCCAATAGATCAGTTGATGCTTTTTTTGTTAATTGGCATTGATTGGTATTGGCCAATCAATGACCAATTGATAATCAAACTGGTAGCAAACATAACAATGCAATGAAAAACCCTCAAGAAATAAATTCTTATTTTAATCAATACATTCTAGGGATTGTAAATGGTTTGAACCCAGGAGTCATGTCATAAGTACGCAAATTATGATCATCCGGGTGAGTGTAGTCCTGAGAAGGACTGTTTCAGTGTGACTTTGACAGACGTTTCAACAACCTGAGCGGAAGTCATCTTCAGAGTCAAGTGAATTGTGGAACGTCAGTAGGTGGTATATACGTCTCTGGTTGTTAACCTGATTGGTCAACGAAGTCCAGATGTTATTGGTCGTTTGTCAGTAAGCCATGATGTTATTGGCTGTGAAGACTGTAAAAAGTGATTGGTGCATTTCGATCTGTCTTTTGTTAGTCAAAACGTCCGTGGGTCTATTGTTAGTAAAATGTCTATTGTTTGTCTGTTTCGTTGTTGTTGTCAATAAGTCGTTTGTATGGTGCAGGTAGTTGTGGGCAACGGTTGAGTGGCGTTTGTTCTAAGTTAGTAAACCAGCTTTCCAGAGTGAGTCGTTGATAGTAATTTGTACTGTAGGTAATGCACTTTGCAGAGTCACAGTCGATTCTGTTGTTCGTTTGTAAATGGTGCTTAGCAATGTGATTGTTGATATCACCATTTCTAGTTGCTCGTTTGTGTTCAGTCAGTCGTACGTTTAAATTTCTGCTGGTCTCACTAATATAAGTGGCTTGGCAGTTGCAGCATTTGATCTTGTAAACTGCTCCCTGTCTGCGGTTCGGTTCATCTTAGGAAATACATAATTATGTTCTCATTCTAGGAAATACATAATTATGTTGTGGTTCAATTTTTTTTGTGGCTACTGCCTTCTGGGAAGGTCAGTAGCAACTATGTTATGGTGTTGTGCGTAAGTCCGTAAATCGGAAGCTTTAGGAATTGCAGAATTTACCCGAAGTTGGGTCGAGTTCACCACGACAGGTTGACGAGATCTCAGTCGGCTTCTTGTATTCAATTCAAAATGGCTCCCGTATCTTTCATGCGTGGATTTTCAAGGTGGCAATTTGTGGTTCTTGGAAGGAAAACACAGGTTTTCAATACTGTAAATCAAAAGAAAAACTTCTCAGGAACACTCGGCTGCTTAAAAAAAGAAGAAATTTCTGTTCGAGATTTTGTATCAAGGCGAAACATGTGCGATCGTAAACAAGATCTGCAAATCATCACGTGAGCTGTAGACGTTCTCGAAAATGTTTGCTGCTCCTGGGAATCCAAAAAAAAAAATACAGGTTTGAATGTGAATTTCACCATGCTTCATGTTAAATCGAGCGATTTGCCATATTTCCAAAAGCTTTGGTGAAATTTTCGAAAAACGTACTCAGTTTACAGTCAACCCAGGTCACGCGTGAACATTATTTCCAAGAATGAAATGAACATTCGAATTTCTCTTTGTAATTTCCGACGTGTGAATGGAATGTTGGACGTTTCTCTGGAAATTGTTCCGAAAAAGACGCATTAACTGAAAAAAAGATTCAAAATACTTGGGAAACAACTGTTATTCTTGAAATATTCAATTTTGCAATGTAAAGAAAAATTTCATAGCTTTGTACCATCAATAAGCTAGGGAAATTTATACGGGAACTCTGAAATCTCGTTGGCGATTTTCAAAACTGACATGTAAATTTCAAAACTCCGTTCAAATTTCAAAAATATCGTTCACGCGTGACCTGGGTTGACTGTAAAAGAGTCGAGAAATTGTGCTTTGGTGACTCGCAGTTTGCTTGGATCGGTCGCCTTTATTCAAGGCGAAACTTGAACGAATTTGCTTTTCAAGCGCGAACACAGGTCTGTCTGAATAAATTTTTCAATTAAGAAAGCTTATTATCTGTTTATCTGTGTGTGTCTTGATTCACGGAATTTCTTCACCATGCAATCTTATGTAAACCATGGTATTACTGTCCCCTGTGTTATAAAGTGTAAACAAACCGAAATCCTCCAGGTGACAACACGATCAAATTAAGCTGCACAATTTTAATTTGGCGCTGACTGGAGCTGCTAATTCACCACTCTGAACGTTATACAATATTGCTTTTTTACTAAAATATTCTACAAAAATAAAGCAGTAGCCACATGCAGTCATAGACTGCCTTTTATTTATTTTTTTTTTTGGTTTAAAAATTTTCAGACCAGTAAGATTTTATTTCTCTTTGTCTTGGATTATAGTAATGAATATGGCAAAAAGGGAAATAAAAATTAAACCAGTTTGAAATTTTTTAAACCAAAATAAATTTTTAAGCACAACACATCGTAATAAACAACCAAAAATAGAAAAATCTTCCAATCATGACTGAATCATGAGACAACTTCAGGATTCACACATGAAAAAACTTATTATAAATAAATGCATAATATGCTACATGGATCCTATATCACACAGTTTACATGAGGGCCCAGGAGGGGCAGAAATATTTTAATCAGTATGGGTTGGAAAAATTTAACTGATTTCAATAAATTACTGGTAATATCATCCTTATATTTGTCTCTCCGGCTAATTATAATGACCATCAGAATAGAATTTTATTAACATGGGATGGTTTATTTCAGAAGAGCAATACTTATTTAACAACTAGCTTATATTATAAAAAAAATTGGAACTGATCTCAGATTAAATGGAGTCGTACTCTTGTTAATACAATGGTTGATAATCTGTACAGCATGATCGAGTTTCACGGTCAAGCGCATGCGCCAGCAGACCGGCTCAAAAATAAATTGTACGGGTCGACACTACATTCGATGCGAGCTTATGGTGGAACAATCTGTCGAAATCGCGCCCGAATTTGGATCATCCGCTTTTCGTTCTTCACTTTTTATAATCTTTGTTTCCTGTTGTAAATATAAGTTCGATTTTTGTAAGGTTAAAAGTGTTTTAGCATCCGAAAATGACATTTTTGTCGATGGATCGGCAAGGAGACGTCGCGGCCGACCGGCGAAGGGACGTTCTGTGGACTCTCTGGAAGCACAGAAGTTAAAGCGGACAGAGTGGAGTGGATGTAGAAATCCACTGTGGTTAACAAGATACGTCCACCAATCGTGGAAAATTGGTAACGAGATAAGTCTGTTTGTCACGTTCCTGACAAGAACAATGCACTTTAGAAACACTCAGGGACTATTTGTCCTCTTATGTTTGTAGCTTTGTTTTATTGATTGCATGATTACCGAATATCCGTTTTTTGGCTAGCCGCACAAAGCTTTTTTCATTATTATTTCCTTTACGTCAAAGACATGTATTAAGATCCTTTTTATGTAAGCACGTTTCTCAGTTGCGAGGAGTTTTCAAACTGTAAGGAGTTCACGGAGCTATTTCTAACGGAGTCTTTAAGAGAACGTGGAGTAACTTGTTCTCAGCCCCGGAGTCAAGATCAGACGTAAGTTACGCTTGTAAAATTCCATGTATTCTTTCCTTTCGTTTTTTACGGCGTTGAATTCGTAGTTTTTCCGTTTCTTTAGACTTAGACAATTGTATTCTTTTTAGTTTTCACCGCAAGTGTTGTAAATAGACGGCTCAGCCTGATCCTAATAAACGCATTAGTCTTGCTGCCCTTGCCGTGTACTTCACTGTGGTTGACCTGGCGAACTCCAGTACACAACACCCCGTGTCTGCGGTACTGGGAACGCGACAGTGAAAAGTCTGACCAAGAACAGATTGAGGTAAGCCGTAACTGAGTAGAGCTTAAATCAGCGCCGAAAATGAGTGGCCAGGAAGCCGATACACCAAACAAAGGAGAAGTCTCGTCAGATCAAGAAGTAGTCGGTCGAGATCCCGATAGAAGAGTTAGAACATTGTCTAGAAAGGCGTTAGAAAATGAAATCGATCAGAAACATCGGGAAGCAAATGTCGTGCACAAGATGCTCAAAGACGTCATACGATCCACTGAGGGGATAAACGAAGGATCGGATCTGGACGAAGTCTTGCGTGACCTTGAGGGATTCTCTGGGGAATTAAACATAAAATTGCAAGAAATAAGAAGCCTTTACGCGCAAGATAAACACAACTACTTTGGGGACGTAGAAGTTCGTCTTGTGGAAGAGAGCCTAACTCTCGACCGAGCATTAAAGTTAATACAAGAAATAAAAAGTAGACAATCCGACAAATTGTTGGAGACAAGCTCGCGTTTATCTCGTCACTCGCGCCGTAGCAAATCCTCTGCAAGCTCGTCCAGAGCGAGTAGCGCCAGAATGAAAGCGCTCGCCGAAGCGGCAGCGGCACGAGAAAGCGCGGACTATGAGAAAATGGTCGCCGAAAAAGAGCACAAGCGCAAACAACGCGAAGCAGAAATTGAGCGCACACGTCAACAAGAACGCGCGGAACACGCAAAGGAGCTAGCAATTATCGCCGCGGAGAAAAAAGTCGCAATAGCACTTGCGAAGCTCAAAGCGATCGAGCAAGCTATAAATGAGGAGGAAAATGAAGAAAACGCGAAAATAGAAATCGAGGGGATTCCAAAGGCTAAAAGCGACGAAAGAACATCCACGTGGGTTCATTCTTTCTCACCGCCGGAAATTCCTCCGCCTAAACGTAACTCAACAGAACAAAGCACTCTTCTGGCGAGAGGCCCCGAGAGACAAGAGAACACACCTCTCAAGGGAATTTCCGGAACCCCACGCACGAAATTGCGCTCGACCCCAAACCAGCGGGAAGACAATGGCGAAAATTCGCGGCACGTGCTTCCGCAGTCATTTATCGCATCAACACCAATTAACATAACCGGGAGTCAGCTAATTGAATCGTTGACATCTGCAAATCAACAAATAGTTTCGGGATTGGCGAGACAAAATCTTCCGAAATGTCATCCAGACACCTTCAGCGGAGATCCCACGCTTTTCCATCCGTGGAAAGCGGCCTTCAAAGCAATGATCAGCGATGTTAACGTTTACCCCGTTCAGGAAATAAATTATTTGCGTAGTTTCACCAGCGGAGAGGCTCAAAAACTGGTTGACAATTACCGGAAGCGAAAACAGCATGACCCCGGCACGCTATTGCACGACCTATGGGGGGAGTTGGAGAGGCGTTTCGGCAGCGCGGCCGTAATCACTAAAGAATTGTTGGAGCGTTTGAACAAAACCGCCGCTTTCAGCGAAAACGAAAATGCTAAGTTACAAGAATTTGCCGATCTTTGCGCCGATGTGGACAGTCAATTGACCTACTTACCAGGTCTCGCGTGCCTTAACTTTCCAAATACCATACAACCGATTGCTGAGAAGTTGCCTCTTTCTTTACGCGGAAAATGGGAGAAAGAAATCGCTAGGTACTCGGAGAAAAATGGAGATGAGTACCCCGGCTTTCGTGTCTTTTCCAAAGTAGTCCTAAGGCATTCGAGGATTAAAAACAATCCAAACATTCTCGCAGGCGCCACGCACACTCCTAATGGCTCATCAACCTCACCCAATCGGAGAGTTCAGAGTAAGAGAACACTTAAAACGAACACAGGGCCAGCTAGCATCAAACTGGAGTCAGCCCCACCCAAAATCGAGGAGACAAAACGATGTCCCTTTCACGAACGAGGTGGTCATAGCTTAGAAGAGTGTAAGGCTTTCGGTGCTAAGCCCCTGGAAGAGAAAACTGACTGGATCCTTAAGGCCGGACTTTGCTATCGCTGCCTATCCGAAGGTCACAGGGCCAGCGACTGTAGGAAGAAAATACAGTGCAGCATATGCAAAGATGATCGCCACATCGCGCTTCTTCACAAGGAAAGGCCGAGGAGATTTGCCGCAAGCACGGAAATCGTTGACACCAAGTGTACACTCGCTTGTAAACCTATCGAGGGTGGCGTATCATGTAGCAAATTGCTATTGGTCGACGTGAAGAACAAGGAGAAACCACATACTCTCCACCGAATTTACGCTATCGTTGACGAACAAAGTAACTCGTCCTTGATCAGCAGCGAACCCGCCGATGAGCTAGGAGCGGTCGGTCCGGAGGAAAAGTACCTTCTCACCACATGCAGCGGCGAGAAGGAAATCAAATACGGACGGCGAGTCGCAGGTGTAATCATACAAGCCCTTAATGGAGTAACGTCGGATCTACCCACCCTGATCGAGTGTGACAGCATCCCTCACGATAAGCGCGAAATTCCTACACCGGAGATGGCGAGGAGATTCCCTCACCTTCACGAGATTGCAGGCGAAATCCCACCCCTGGATCCAAACGCAGACATCCATCTGCTTCTCGGGAGAGACGCCCCAGAGCTGCTCAAGGTTTGGGAGTTCAAAAATGGACCCAAAGGAGCCCCCTGGGCACAAAAGCTTTCGCTCGGTTGGACGATAATCGGACAGATGTGCCTAGACATCGTCGGAGGCCCAGCACACGTGCTCGCTTGCCGCACCAGTCTCCTCTCGGCCAACAACGGAGAGCCTTGGAAGAAACACATGGAGCCAGAGCATTACGAGTTGATACCGTGCCCCAACCAGTTTAGAATCAAGGAGAGCTTCTCAGAACGGAGAGAGGATCCGGAGAACGATATCTTCCGCACCACACGAGAAGATAACGACGTCAGCCTTTCCTGCGAAGATCGAAAGTTCATCGAAATAATGGAGACCGGTATAAACAAGAACGACAGCGGTAACTGGGAGATGCCACTTCCCTTTCGTCATAAAGATATCAAGATGCCTAACAACCGAAGTCAGGCAGTCAACCGCTTAAATGGTCTTATCAGGACGCTAAGAAAGAAACCACAAATGGAGAAAGACTACCTGGAGTTCATGCAGAAGATCTTAGACAAGGGTCACGCATCCCCAGCCCAACCAGCCAACTCCCAGTCTGGCCGAGTATGGTATTTACCGCACTTCGGTGTTTACCACCCCAAGAAGCCGACTCAAATACGAGTGGTATTCGACTCATCTGCCGAATTTGGAGGTGTATCACTCAATAAGGAGCTTCTTCCCGGCCCGGACTTGATGAACAGTCTTTTGGGAGTCCTTATTCGCTTCAGAAAGGAAACAACGGCCGTAATGTGCGACATCGAACAGATGTTCCACTCCTTCCACGTGGACCCCAGCCACAGAAACTTCTTACGCTTTCTCTGGTTCGAAGACAACACTCCTGGGAAGCCTATAACGGAGTATCGCATGAACGTGCACCTTTTTGGTAACGGTCCCAGCCCAGCCGTAGCCACGTTTGGCCTTAGAAGAACGGCATCTGACGGCGAGGAGAAATTTGGTAAAGAAGCCGCTCAGTTCGTCCACCGTAACTTCTATGTAGACGACGGCCTAGCCTCGCTACCCACAGGTGAACAGGCCATCGCACTCATCAAAACGACCCAAGCAATGCTAGCCACAGCAAACTTACGACTTCACAAGATCGTGTCAAACTCAGTTGAAGTAATGGAGGCCTTCGCAACAGAAGACAGGGGGAAAGGAGTGCGCGACCTGGATTTGCACCGTGACAGCTTGCCGGCACAGCGCTCGCTCGGAGTCTCCTGGGATCTTGAGAAAGATAACTTTACCTTCCAAGTTTCTCCACCTGACAAGCCATTCACACGGAGAGGAGTGCTCTCGATCGTCAACTCTGTGTACGACCCCCTAGGCCTTGCTGCACCAGTGCTGTTGGAGGGGAGGTTACTACTACAACAGTTAGTAGCCATGGGGAAGAAAACGACCGAAAACAGACCGTTAGGATGGGACGATCCTTTACCAGACGCACTTCTAACTCAATGGCAAAGATGGCGAACCTCACTTAACAAATTGGAGAAGGTATCAGTTCCCCGCTGCTATCGCCCAGTGGACTTTGGTACTGTTGTTCGGAGAGAAATTCACGCGTTCTCAGACGCAAGCGAGAACGCAATCGGAGCCGCCATTTATCTGCGTCAAGTTGACAGCAAGGGAAACGTTTGCACAGCGCTACTGTTAGGCCAGTCTAAAGTAGCCCCCTTACAGACAACAAGTATTCCCCGCCTAGAACTGTGTGCTGCTGTTCTGGCTGCGCAAGCCGTAGCGAAGATTATCAAAGAAATTGACATGGAGATCGATGGTATCACCTTCTATACGGATTCGAAAGTTGTCCTTGGTTACATTCAAAACGAGAGTCGGAGATTCTACGTTTACGTCGCAAACCGCGTGCAGCTAATTCGCAAGGTCTCCAGCCCCAACCAATGGAGGTACGTGGATACAAACGAGAACCCTGCAGACCTTGCCACACGTCGTCTGAGTGCAGAAAGTCTCGCGGCTTCAGACTGGTTCACTGGACCGCGCTTCTTACAAGACGAAACAGCAGCAACAAACGGAGAACAAGAGGAGATTCCAATAAGCGAAGACGACCCAGAAGTTAGGAAAGAAGTTTCGGCTTTCAGCACACAGACAAACAAACGCCATGGTTTGGGAGCTGATAGGTTCTCACGTTTTTCAAGCCTTTCCTCGCTGCAGCGCGCAATTGCAAATCTTATTGTTCTGGTCAAGGAGTTTAAACGGAGAAAATTCAAGACTCGAGAAACAAGGGAGCGGAAGCCAGTGGCAACAAAGACTGCACCGCGGCTGCGCAACCCCACATTAAAGGAGCTTCAGCAAGCCATGACAGTCATAATTCAGACCGTCCAGGAAGAAGCCTTCGGAGAGGAGCTCAAGTTGTATCGTGGTGAACATCTCAGCGGGGATGAAAGCCGCCGCGAGCGAATTAGTGAGAAGAAAAGTGAAATGAAGAAGTCAGCCCTATATCGATTGGATCCGTTCGTTGACGACAATGGTATACTTCGCATAGGTGGCCGCTTGCGACGTGCAAGGCTGGAGTACAAGGAGAAACATCCCGTGTTATTACCTAAGGGTTACCACGTCTCAAAGCTAATAGTACGCCATTATCACGGTCAAGTCCATCATCAAGGACGACAAATTACACATGGCGCCATCCGACAAGCTGGTTATTGGTTAGTGGATGGAAATCACGAGGTAGCAAAGGAGCTCAGTCTATGTGTTCTTTGCAAGAAGCTACGTGGACCTCGCCTAGAGCAGCGAATGGCTGATCTACCGGCCGACAGGGTAGAGGCTACCCCACCCTTCACTAACGTCGGCTTTGACGTTTTCGGACCCTGGCTGATTCAGACTCGAAAGACGAGAGGAGGAACCACCGGTTCTAAGCGTTGGGGTCTAGTCTTCACCTGTCTCAGCAGCAGGGCCGTCCACATTGAGGTCTTAGAGTCTATGGACACAAGTTCCTTCATCTGTGCGCTTAGACGCTTCTTCGCGCTTCGAGGCCCCGCATCGCTACTCAGGTGCGATCGAGGTACCAATTTCATAGGAGGGAAGTCAGAACTAGATGAAGCAATGAAGGAGATGGACCAACGCAGATTGGAGCGATACGTCAAAGAACAAGGTTGCGAATGGCGTTTCAACCCACCATACGCTTCGCATTTCGGCGGTGCATGGGAGCGGCAGATAGGGACCATACGCCGCGTGTTAGACGCCATGTTCTTGGAGCTTGGGGGATCGCAACTCACGCACGAACTTCTAGTAACACTAATGGCAGAAGTAACAGCGATCGTTAACGCACGCCCCATAACCACCGTCCTGTCTGATACGGAGGAGCCTGAACCCCTCTCACCTTCCATGCTTCTGACTATGAAAACACGACCTCTCGGTCCCCCGCCTGGAGAATTCCTACCTGTAGACCTATACTCACGGCGTCGTTGGAGACGAGTCCAATACCTGGCAGACCAGTTCTGGTTGCGATGGAGGCGGGAGTATATGCAGACACTACAAAGCAGAAGCAAGTGGAATAGTTCAAAGCGAAATCTCAACGCTGGTGATATAGTCCTTGTCAAAGAAGACGGCGCCCACCGAAACAACTGGCCTCTGGGACTGATATCCGAAGCTATCAAGAGCGAGGATGGTGCAGTAAGGAAGTTGTACTGTGGAGAGAGGGCAAGAAGAAGACGTTCTTACGCCCAATAAAGGAGCTTGTTCTGTTGGTACCTGTTCAAGCCGATGGAATGCAACCTACTGAACACCGAAGTAAAGTTTAATGGAGCAAGGATTGATCATCCTTGGGCGAGGAGTGTCACGTTCCTGACAAGAACAATGCACTTTAGAAACACTCAGGGACTATTTGTCCTCTTATGTTTGTAGCTTTGTTTTATTGATTGCATGATTACCGAATATCCGTTTTTTGGCTAGCCGCACAAAGCTTTTTTCATTATTATTTCCTTTACGTCAAAGACATGTATTAAGATCCTTTTTATGTAAGCACGTTTCTCAGTTGCGAGGAGTTTTCAAACTGTAAGGAGTTCACGGAGCTATTTCTAACGGAGTCTTTAAGAGAACGTGGAGTAACTTGTTCTCAGCCCCGGAGTCAAGATCAGACGTAAGTTACGCTTGTAAAATTCCATGTATTCTTTCCTTTCGTTTTTTACGGCGTTGAATTCGTAGTTTTTCCGTTTCTTTAGACTTAGACAATTGTATTCTTTTTAGTTTTCACCGCAAGTGTTGTAAATAGACGGCTCAGCCTGATCCTAATAAACGCATTAGTCTTGCTGCCCTTGCCGTGTACTTCACTGTGGTTGACCTGGCGAACTCCAGTACACAACACCCCGTGTCTGCGGTACTGGGAACGCGACACTGTTTAAAATAGACAACGATTTCGCGGCACATCTGCTTCACTGGAAATGGCAAAGGTCACCAACTGGCTTTGGATGAACTCGCGAGCATTTTCTAGATTTCAATCGTACTGTTTGTTCATATGGAAGTCAACTGTCAAAAACGGAGAATTCGACGGACAAACAACATCAAACATCAGTGTTTTGCTTTGGATGGAAAAAATTGTACAACACTGAGACGCGAAGCGAATAAATATGAGATCAAATGTGCGAGTTAGTTGTAGTCGTCTATTAGCGGGCTCGAATAGCGGGCAGTAGAAAAAAATCCAAAAGATTTGCGGCAAACTACAAAATCTATTGTAAGGTATTCATTTATCTATAAAATTATGGTCATTGCGAATGGCAAACGCAGTTTTGATTTGCCACCATGGCAGAGTTTTCTCAAATGCATTCCAACATCTCGGAAGGACGCTCAGTGTGCTTCTTGAAGCTTGCGGATTTCTCGTTCTTCGCCTTCTCGCTGGTCTAATAAAATCAGGCTATCGAGCGTACACACTATAGTAAGTTTATCACTGAATGCTGATGAAATACTGGATTTAAGTACGTAAGTTTGAGGGAGCTTCTCGGCTTTTCGAACCGCGCGTAATAAAAAAAGGTCGATGCCGCGAGATATCGACATTGTACTAAAATAAAACCGTATATGTTCGCATAAGTTCTGGCATTTCTTGAATGTTATGGGACATTCACGAAGCGGCGCTGCAAAAATCCCCATGTGTTTTACATGGACAGCCTTTTTGTTTCTTTCTAAAACGTGACCGAAACACTGGCCGGTCAGTTTTATTTTTATGCTAGCAAGTTATAAGACTTGCCCGCCGTATCCCGCCGGTGTTGTGTACTCGCTTCTAATTGGCGCAAAAACAATTGGCTTGACAGCGCTTACGTTATCGCTCGCTTATGCGCCGAACCGTGAAACTCTCCCTTTAACTGATTCTATACAAATACTGATAATCATGGTTATATTTGGCTGTCTGGCTTATATTCTTTCACATACTTTATAGTGGATGGCTTATTTAGGCAGAGCAATATAAAAAATTGGTACTCATCTCAGACAAAGTGGAGTTGTCTTCTTGTTTATGCAATAGTTGAGACTATGAAGAGCATAATGGCTATATTTGGTTGTCTAGATTATGTTCATAAACGTATACTTAATAGTGTGTGGCTTATTTAGGCAGAGCAATATTTAGCTTAATAACAAATATTAGTTTATGAAAATTAGATGTGCCGGTAATTTCAAATTAAAAGGACTTGTATTGTTATAATACCTTAATGGATACTCTTTCCTCACGAGGAATTTTTACATCTGTTTGTGATGAACCAATGATGTAAGCTTCTCCACCAGACTTGACAAAATTTGAAAATCTTTAAAAAACGATAGAACAGCAATTCTTATATAAAAGTTGTGAGCAAGTTAAACAGCGATCTTCAATCACCCCAATATTCCTCAAATATCAAGGACACTTTAACCCTTTGAATGCCAAGTGCAGTGTTACCCTCAGCAATCAGCACTAAACCGTTGATCAGCAAATTGCACTTTCCCAGAAACGAGCGAGACAACCATGGTGGAAATCAGAGAATGACTGAAATTAAAAAAAACAGTAGAGAGAGTAGGACATATAATTATATACATCTTTGGCATTCAAAGGGTAAATCATTATTCAATATTTAAGTGTCTATATGGTCTGTGGGGTTTTTGGGGTTTTGGTAACTTTATAATGTGTAAATAAGTGTCTGAATTTTTTTTTTAACATTCTGGCCAGTTTTCGCCCTGAGCCACGCCCCTCATGGCTGGCCGGGTAATCGATCCAAAATGAGCCTTGGAACGAATCAAGTCATGACGTCATTTCAGGAGGTGAAGATTTCCCGCCAAGAAATCTTCTCTCTCATTTCCACGGGCCGGCAACATTTGCTGGGAGAGAAAATGCCCGATAGATGTGTTGTGGCTGGTTGTTCGAATGAAAATGATCCAGAGAGGAATATTTCTCTCCACAAATTCCGTGTCTCGGTGATGATCGCAGTGAAGCGAAGGCGCGGAGAAAAAAATGTGTTGATTTTGTGAAGTTGAAGCGAGCAAAGTGGGAGCCAACTGCGTATTCTCGAGTATGCTCAGTCCACTTCAGCAATACATAGGATTTCAAGGCACAGTTTTCCATTCCTTGTGTCAAGAGACGGCGAGAATTGATAAAGGATAGTATTGGACCAATTCCTGTGCCGAGATTCAACAGGAATTCGTGGGAAGAGGAAGATTTATCATACAGAAGTCGTCGAAAGGTTTGTGACGACGTGATGTTTGTGTCATGTGTTGTGTGAATGCTTATACGGGAGCGATGTCAAATAGTTCACATTTTAAGATTGATTCCCTGGATTTGCTCTGTAAATTTTTAGATTATAAAGGAAGCCCTTACGTGCCTGTAATCAAGCTGGACCTTCAGGGAATTCTTCGCCGAAAAATGAGGACGAGCTGGGATCTTGCGAGGACTCAGCGGCCGACATGGAAGATCAAGAGGCGTGCTCTTCAAGCTCGAATCTAGAATCTCCTGCCGAACCGCCGGTGAGCTACAAATATTTTACCTCATTTTTTCTACCTGTATGTATCAAATAAATATTTCTGTACTTGTAATGAAACCGGGTATAAGCTTTTATTTATCAGTTTTGGATTTTGGAAAGACTTTGCAGCATCTTGCGATCGTGACTGCGCTCTTTCGATGAATACGAACAATGTTTTTGCAGACAATCAGTAGTGCTTTATATTATAAATAAGCATGACAGTTTAGATGATCCCCTCTTCAACAAATGTGGCCATGGCGCTAACATCCAGCAAAGAAAGTGGTTTCTACCAAGTATGATCTTTTATTCATGCATCAATTGTGATGAATAAATATAATCTAAAATTGTTCAAGTCCAGTTTTGTCATAATATACAACCAAAGCTTACCATGTGACTGATTTTCATGAGTGCTCAATACCATGATACCAGTGAGAAGCAATTACCGGTATATTATCTTCTATTCATTAAAGTCATCTCTTGCTAAGGTATACCTGTCAGGCAACGTTTAGTGAATGGTTCAATATTGCTAATTAAGACAACTGCAGCTCATAGAGATGTACCTTTTCTATCCTCTGTAGTCTACCAGAAGGTTGTGGCAGCATTGACTGACAGCAGACTGGTAAAAGGCATCATGCAGGCCTCAACAATAGCCCAGACAAGCTGCCTTGAAGGATTCCATTCGGTACTAACCCATTTTCGTCTAAAGATGATTTCATTCTCATATGTGGGAATGCTTTGCAGGTTTGTGTAATAATGGATATTCCGAGTGCCTGTAATTTTTAGGAGGTTGAGCATGATAGTGAGAATTATAAAGACTGAGGTTTACGTTATCCGGGGAAGCCAAAGGAACTGATAATTTCACCATCATGCAAAAGCTTTTATTATCCAATACCCACCCCATGGAAGGTCATTGAAAATTCCTAGGAGCGGGGGAGGGGGGGGGGGGGGCGCTTAAAAATTAAATAATGAATGAAATAAAATGAAAACCATCTGTGGGGGGAGTATGGATATTTTCTGGAACTGCACAATTATTGTATCTTTACCCTTACTTTTGCTGGCAACAGTAAAGCACATTTGAGTATTAATGTTACCCGAAAAAATAGTTTGAATACTGAAGCCAACATAGATAAATGTATAATTGAAGGGGTGCATGGGAAGAAGCCCTAAGTGGTCTCTTTGTTTTTTCCCATGTAAATTACAATGTGAGACCAGGGAACCTCAACTTCAGTCATTTCAACTGCCAACTAGCAAAGAACATAACAGGCAATATTTCTACAATTATCAGGACCAACAGAAACCAGAACATAAACTAATTCTCCTCTGGATTTTCACTCTAGGCATATTCTTGCTGCCATACACTTTAATTACAACCTGGTTAGAGAAACAAAAACAAAGGCTGATGGATCTAGTCAGGTGAAGATGATGTATCCAAAATTCAAGAATGGAGAAGCTACTGTGCATGATATCAGGATATCCTCCAAATATGGTAACTAAATTGTCTCTTCACTTTACTGTTAAGACTGGTTTGGATTATGTTATGCACAAAAATGCAAAGTACTGTACCATGCGAGAAAAGGTCTCAAGCCTTCACCTTTTCACTATAATGATCAAGGCAATTATGCTTCAGGGTAAAGAAATGTAACAAACCTTACCCCTCTCCCACCCCACCCTCAAAGAAGGAAGAAAAGGTCATTTGACTTAATACCTTCATTTAGAGTATGTTGAGGAAATATACCCCACCTTCCTGGAATCTGTCAAGACTGGTACTTCGCTAAGTGATGCTGCTAGAGAGTTGAGAGAGATGACCCCCCCCCCCCCCCCCTTCTTATGAACTCAATGCTAGAAAAGGAAACTCCTGAAATTGCATTGGATAGGAGAAAGAAAAGAAAAGAGATGGTAGTAAAAAACGTTCCTCCAACAACACCATGTGAGTAAAGCTATATTTAGAATGATCCATTTTATTCATGCACATGTATTTTTCCCCAGCAACACAAGGTCAGGTGGAAAGCACAATCTACTTCACATTGGTAAATAAAGTGGTATATGCTACTGTTCAGATGTAATTGAAACAAATTTGACAAATAAATTTAAAGTTCAAGAGTATGAATAAATACATGACTTTTGAATAGATACATGTTTTTCCAATTTTTTTTATTTTTTTTTTCCCAGTGGCCACAGTTTTGGAACAAGAATCTGCCAGTGCAACTAAATCCAAGAAGAAAAAGAGGAAGGGAGCAGAACCTAGCATTTTAACTACTTCTAAGAAAAAGAGGGGGGCAGAACCCAGCAGTGCAGCTACCTCTAAAAGAAACAGAGGGGCAGAGTCCACACCGAGAACTTGTCGTACATGCAAAAGGCCTACGAAGGGCCACAAGAATGCTGAATGTCCCAAGAAACAAGACAAAAACAATTCAAATTAACTTTTCTGACAGGGTCACAAGCCTATCTGTGAACAAACATTCTTTTTTTTTCTTCCCCTTGAAGAGGGACAGTAACCACTTGTAGCAGATACAGATGGGGGTGGTAATTTTTGCTCAGACCAAATGCTCACAGCAAATTTTCCCTCCCCCACCCTGTTGTGCCAGGTTGTTCCTTCTTTGGAACAAAGTTCCTGTTTGTTTACCTCTGACTTTATGGCCTTGCTTTATTGTGGTAAAGCAGTTAGCAAGATATCTGTTGCAGTTCAATGTTATCCTTGGGTCAGTTTTTATTTTCCTTTTTTGGATGATATTGTTTGTCAGTAAGTCAGTAAAACAAAGGGAAATGAAAACTGAACAAAGCATAAAATGGAACCGCAACATATATGCTGTATAGCAGGGTTCTCAGTTGATCACATAACACCTGTAAGTGTTACAGCTGGAAAAGGACCTTGATTAGTATGCCCATAGGACGCAAGCTATGGCCATGTACGTCGATGTTACGGCTGAAAATAGCACAGCAACTGCTGTTCAAAACTCTATTGAGAACCCTGCTGACTATGTATCAATATGAGCCCATTCATTTGTAAATATGTCATAAAACACTAAACAACAATGAGAAAAGCAGCTGTAGCAATTTATTGTGTGAATGTTTTACTAATATTACAACTGCAGTAATAAATGAGGTACAAAAGCATTCCGTGCCAGTAAGCCAAAACTAACCATTAGTCATCCTCCTCAGGGAGCACCTTCAGCACTCAATTCCTTTCTTATCATGTGATAAGCGCAAGCAGATAATGGAATACGCCGGGGCCCCAAGTATCCATGTACCAACTGGGTGAACTCCCTGTATGATGCGACACGTAAGAACCTAATTTGAAATGAAATAAATTGGAATAATTAGTGCATTAGCTTTCAACCATTAGTCTGAGTTGTAATATGTATTACTTGACATGTCCTGTGCCCTAAACAAAAACAAAACCATTCAATGAAATTTTTCACCCAAAAAATTAACAAAGTTCATTTTACAGTGTATGTGCAGGGCTTGCCAGTGTACCCTTCATGAACTACTGCTTATATTGTATCTACAAGTCCCTTTTTAAATAAATTTTTTTAGTAAACAAAAAAATATATATATATATATATATATATATATGTATATATATATATAAAAAAATGGGGAAAGTTTTTGGCAGAGTCATTCATGTGCATATTTAAATCATGTATCCAAACAGGTCGTTAAAGTGTTACAAAATAAATTTTATTTTGGGTGAGTAAAATGTCAAATCAACCTACGTTTCTCAGCCTGATAGGGCCATTGTTTCTTGATTGGAAAAGCTAAATAAGTAATTTTTAGCACCTTACATGAATCAGTGGATAAAAAATTTCGTACCTATCGCGCCTTGTTCGATCTACATTTTATATTTGTAGAATGTTTCAACAAAAGCTGAAATTTCCAACTGCACCAACGTTGATTTTTATCTGAAAAAGCTGGAAAAAGGTATCTGCGCCTGTCTGCTGGTACCTTCTGCCATCGTGTGTCTTATATTTGGCTGCTGCAGATTGCAAGGACCACCGGGTTAAACACAATGGCCCGCAGCCAGGGTGAAGCGTAACACAGCCAGGCGGTGAGCCCAATTCTCATAGAACGAAGTCGCTGCTAAGCGACTGCACGCAGCCTTCAATTTTGTGGAAACATTGACATTCCATCGCATTCTGCAATAAGTCCACACAACAATTTCTGCATTTGCACCTGAAAAATATTAACAACCAAATAGTCAGTTTTGGCGTGATTGCATTTTTGAGGAGATAGGACAGATGCAAAAGTAGTATTCATGTGCAAGAGAATTTAATACACATTTGCAATGCAAGAAGAGTACAAGATGGCGACCGACTAACCAGATGTTACGTTCTACGACTCTTTCCAGTCGGTTTTGCAACTCCTGTTGTCTCTTCTCAATCAGTTTCCTTTCGTGAGAGTACTCTTCCATCCATTGATCATCGGCCAGCGGCTCCTCGGAGTACGGCCCTTCCTCCAATGCAAATCGCTTTTGACTTTGTTTGAGTTGGGGTCTACTTCCTCCGGTTCTTCGAACTCAATCTCTTCCCTGTACGTCTCTGTCAAAACACTGCTGTCGCCGCTTTCAGACAGAAAGTCCTCGTCACTTGTATAATCCATGAATAATGGACAAGATTCTTTCTTAGAAAGAAAGCTCGTTGGTCCAGACTGAGACGGTAATTTACAAAGAATACAAATGCAAATAGGCACTTGGTCAAGGTCTACTCGTAAACACGAGAGCTTCGCTTTGGACGCTTACTGAAGTGATGTCATTGAACACCAATCCCCCAAGTCCACGGCCAGCCAAGAGGGGCGTGGCTCAAGCAAGACTTTTAAACCATGATTTCAGGGCGAAAACAGGCCAGAATGTCAAAAAAAAAAAGTTCAGGCACTTATTTACACATTATAAAGTTACCAAAACAAGTAAAACCCCCACAGACCATATAGACACTTTAATTTCAATATTACATGTAAATGATATTCATTGTGACTGTGCAAAACTTAAAAATAATAGACTGAAGTAAAATCCCACAGCCTTATTGATTGCTATACTGTGAAAAACACAAAGTTCTTTGCCAGTCACTTGCAAACAAATGTTAAATAACATCCATATTTTTTCAGCTGTATTTCAACCTTTTATCAAAGGATCTTTGTTAACATGTTCAGCCTTTTTAGCAAACATTAGCATACCCTGTATTTAAATAACAAAACAGTAAACTACAGCTGAAAATAAATGTGCTCAATCTATATTAAAAGAGCTCTGCATAGTCAGTACTCACTGAAAATTTGAGTATGATTATGTTAAATAGTTTTTGAGAAATGAACTTTAAAAATAATTATCAAGATTTTACAAAGAAAGTACAATGTTTAGCTGGTTGGTAGCTCCTGCCAGCCAGCCTTATACAGTTTGTATTCTATGTTAATACAAAAAGCTAATTAATATTTTCTCCAAGAGTTAATTCAACATACTACATTGATGTTCACCTTGATTAACAAGTGTAACATGCTACAGATAACTTTTAGTTTATGGTATCCATTTATCACGTACATGTACTGTCTTATATTTGCTAATTAGGTAAAATGTAAACAGTGGCATTGGCAAGGATTATCTGATAGCTTTCTTACTATTGTTTCCCTTAAGTTCCCTCCCACCCCTCTGCACCCTCCCCCATACACCCATTCCAATACCTGTTCATGCTCTTACGTACAGTACCAGTCGGCGTCATCCCTAATGTACCAGTTTCCTCATCTCCACTGTCACTGCTGACTGTCTCATCATCATCCCAATCGTCATCCGATCCATCTGCTGTATCTACTGAGCCTTGGTTAGCCAACGGTGCAGTTGGTAATGGGCGAAAGTTAAATCCCACAGGCTTATTGATTGCTATACTGTGAAAAACACAAAGTTCTTTGCCAGTCACTTGCAAACAAATGTTAAATAACATCCATATTTTTTCAGCTGTATTTCAACCTTTTATCAAAGGATCTTTGTTAACATGTTCAGCCTTTTTAGAAAACATTAGCATACCCTGTATTTAAATAACAAAACAGTAAACTACAGCTGAAAATAAATGTACTCAATCTATATTAAAAGAGCTCTACATAGTCAGTACTCACTGAAAATTTGAGTATGATTATGTTAAATAGTTTTTGAGAAATGAACTTTAAAAATAATTATCAAGATTTTACAAAGAAAGTACAATGTTTAGCTGGTTGGTAGCTCCTGCCAGCCAGCCTTATACAGTTTGTATTCTATGTTAATACAAAAAGCTAATTAATATTTTCTCCAAGAGTTAATTCAACATACTACATTGATGTTCACCTTGATTAACAAGTGTAACATGCTATAGATAACTTTTAGTTTATGGTATCTATTTATCACGTACATGTACTGTCTTATATTTGCTAATTAGGTAAAATGTAAACAGTGGCATTGGCAAGGATTATCTGATAGCTTTCTTACTATTGTTTCCCTTAAGTTCCCTCCCACCCCTCTGCACCCTCCCCCATACACCCATTCCAATACCTGTTCATGCTCTTACGTACAGTACCAGTCCTCGTGATCCCTAATGTACCAGTTTCCTCATCTCCACTGTCACTGCTGACTGTCTCATCATCATCCCAATTGTCATCTGATCCATCTGCTGTATCTACTGAGCCTTGGTTAGGCAACGGTGCAGTTGGTAATGGGTGGAAATCATTTGACGGAGGGGGTGCATATGGCTGTAAAATGAAAACAAAATATAAAACAGTTAACAAGGGTGAACAGTGTTTGGCTTCTCAGCATAAACCGACTCCTATTATTCAAGATTGCACTAGAATTTTGTAAATGCTGGTTTTCATTGATAGAAAAATAGAGTACCTAGAGAAATCTCCTTGGACCAACAAAACATGCAATCTATGTGCATGTCATCAGCAAATTCCAGAATTCAAACCAAGGCTGGCTACAAGTGCTCTTGCACTTTCTATAATTATTATAGAAAGTGCAAGAGCACTCTCAATACACCATCTTTGCTTCCCAACACTTATACAATAATTATGTTAAGTGTTGGGAATTATATTATTTCAGTTCATATACAATAATATTATTATATTAGCAAAAGACTAATACCAGCCTCATACATGCCTTTTTTTAAAAGCTGAAGGCCATTCAAGGCTGTGTCCCAATGTTTGCTGGGTTTTTTAAAATAATGTTTGTTCACATTTTGTTAACTAATTATATGACTTGTTTACCCCTGAAAATTTTTTTACATTTGCATGCCAACATGCAAATGTAACTTTAAAATTTTGGCTTCAGTTATACTAAATGTACAAGCTAAGCAGTAAATTGCACAAAATTTATAAAAACTTGCGCCAGTGAAGACAAGAAACTTATCAAAAGTTTCATGAAACAAATGACGTATGAGTTTCTTTCTTCTCAAAAAACAAGCCAGTAAAGGGAAACGTTCTGGTTACTGTATACGGCTTAGGAGAGACTTCAAATGACTACAATCATAATTTATCGCAGATTTTAAAAAGGAGAAGATCTCAAAGAAATTGTGGTCTTCAAATTTCACCTCAACGTATGCCTCAGGAAAAAGCCCCCTCGATCCGTCAGGGCTAATCCCTTCCCACCAGCCATCACCAACATCCTGCAAAGAAACAGGCACGAAAGAATTAGAAAAAAGTGACGATATTAAAATAAGAGAAAGACATTCGCAATGTACGTACCGTGCGACTCACGGTCAAGATGTCGTCCGTGTAAACTACAAGTTCCCCGGTCGGTCTATCACCTTCAAAATCATACAGCATTCGAACCTTCGGAAGAATCACACAACAACGAAAAATTAAATAAAAATCAACATGTCTTAAAACAAAACAAATACAAGAGGCAATCAGACTTGCCTTACAGCCAGGCGATACGGCCATATCTTGAACTTTGAAATGAATATATCCAGCACTACTCCATTTCCGCAGATGCTATTTTTAGTTGTGATGTCACGTGAACAAACTTGCACTAATCTCAGCAGGTTGCCAAAGCTACAGTTACTTTAAAGCAAAATTAAAGTATTTTCTTTGAAATAAATTAACTGAAGCTTTTCCCCAAAACTTCCCGCGTTTCGAGTTGCGAAAGAGTAGAGAAGTTAAGCACCACGTTTACGGCAAACGGCAAACGTGAGATTCGCGTTTATGTTTTCTTGAAAATATGAGTACGGACATGAAAATAGTACAAGATAATTCTGGCCTTTAATTCTAACGCAAAAACACTCAATTTTTCTGAGAAACTGAAAACAGCGAGCGGCAAATGAAGGATAAACATGGTCACGTGGTCATTTCTGCCGTTTGCCGTTTGCCGTAAACGTGGTGCTTAGTAATCCCACAGGTCACCAAAGCGTATGTGACACAGCTTACCATGCAAGCGTGATTTAAGAGTTTGTATGGAGTTAAAATTAAATTGAAATTTAGACAACAATTTTCCTTAAAAAACCCACAAAAAATATACTAAAGTCTGAAAAAGCTTACCCGGTGTGTTTTGCTGTATTTTCAATGCTCTTAAGTGCTTCCAAACGCTGTTTTAAGCAGTTTATCTCTCAGCACGTGCATCACTGTATTATGTTAATGGAAAGGTAGGAAACTACAAGTCGAATTTCAATGAAATTTGGCGCGTCATTTAAGGAGAGCACTTCCAAAACCTCGCTAAAATTGACCTGAAACTTAAGCTCTCGCTTACCTGCCTCACCATATGGCAAGAAGGATGATGTGCGGTCCCTCCTGGGTAGCTCATTTACGGAGGAGTTCATTTATTGAGACACAGGCCTTCGTTGAAAACAAATTTCATTTCAAATCGGGTGCCATTTTTGTCGCCGACGGAGCCGTGTCCCTGGAATGTCAATCTCGTACCCAGAGTCCTCAGGCTTTTTGGTCAGCGGGGCGGCGCCAGGAGAGACTCTGGGATAATGGAAAAATATCATTTTTTTGATTGGTCGTCTACATAACAATGGAAGACCGACAGGAAGTCCGTTGGTCATTTGCGGAAGTTAACCAAACCGGAAACCCCCTCTACCAACTTTCCTTGTTTTGGAGGGAGATTTAAAATGTCAAACTCGGAGTTTTGTCATTTTTATGTGTGTGTCACGGTTATTTTATTTTATTTTTTTCACACCAAAAATTAGAAACACTCCAATTCAAAGACAGGTTTTGAATTACAGTATGTGAAACAATTTCTAGCCGGCAAAACATCAGCCGTTTTATCGTAGGAAGTTTGCCACTACTGTCATACGACGGTAAATCACGGCAAAATGCAAACCGCTTAAACTGATTACTGTCGCTGTTGTGAAAAATTATTTTCGGAAAATATCATTATATCAGTCAGTTTGGGAGAAAAAGCGGCAGGAGAACGAATTGGTGAAGCCGTTCGCAAGTGTGGAAACATCAAACGTAATAGAGAGGACATTGGTGTCGTTAACGTTCTGAATAATTCGAACATGTTATTTACTAGTGAAGGTTATCATTGAAAAATAGAGAAGTTCTTTAACAACTATAAATTTTGTTGTGGATAAAAATTTGGAGATGACTGATCTGTTGTGGAGTGGAGTCCATCTCAGGTTGCCGTTTCGATTAATTCCCTTTCGGTTTTGCCACAAGGGAAACGCTGAAGACATCTCCACGATGATCAAACGCCGCACACGAGAGCAAAAGTTTCACTTTTTTCAGTCACGGCCCATGGCCGGTTTGCCAAAGAAAAAAATTCAGAAAAAATTCCCCCTTTCAGGCGGAGGTAATGGTGTGTTGAACATTTTTCTTAAATTTTGAGAGATTTTGTTTTGGGAAATTTTGTCAGATTCTTTTGTCACTGTGCCATATTCCATGCAAAATAAGAACAATTAATTATTTGTCCTAAAAAGTGTATAAGGCCGTGGTTTTAGGTTACCTTCAGATGAAAGTTTAATCTCAAATGTAATAGTACATACAGATTTGAAGTTTACTTTTACAGTTTACAGTATAGGGGCAGTTGAGAATAAAGACTTTTGCCTGTTACTTACAACCATCTTCTCTGCAAGAAAGTCAACACACTGTGACCGTGAAGAGCCACCCAACTTGACCAGTCAAAAAACACGTGTAGATAAATACTGAAGCCTAAAGCTGGACTTCGAAATGCAGAAGTACCTTAAAATCTTTACATTTATTTATTTCCCACACGTACACAGACAAACAAATAAAAGAAAAAAAAAAAACTCAAGTAGTGGAGAGGATCAGGCTCAATAAAAGATACCATGAGGCTTATGAATATTAAGCCTCCTCAATCTTAAAAATATACAAAAGTTATTACATAATATATTACTTGGAGTTTTTTTTATAACTAAACAAATAATGTACACTGAGTTTAAAATAAAGATGGCAAAAATTTGAAGGTAATGATAGTTTAATTGTACTCTGTTAATGTACTGTACATTAATATGTAAGTAAAAACAATCTAACTTATATTATTTTTCCCTTCATCTGACAAAACATACAAATACTCCATTGAAGAAGTATGAGACAAGGAAACTGTGGGTTCCCTTGTAGACAAGTGTGCAATCATGCCTAAAGTACCAGTTGTTGAAAAAAAAAAATAGATGAGCGGTGGTGTGACTTTCTGTGCTATATGTTATGAAGAAGAACACCAAGTCTTCCCTTGAAGGGTTCAATTGAGACGCTATTATATTGAGGAGATACAAGAGAAGGCCCCTGCTCGATTTCATTCCACTGCAAGTGTACCCGTTGTACATAAACATGGAAGCCAAGTACCCCAAGTTTGTGTGGCATATGACCTGCAGATAATGCTTGCACAGCCTTGTGCAGAAAGTGGCCACTTTCATCATAATTATATCCTTATCAAACACTCCACTTGTAATTGGCAAATTTACTGACATAATTATTTTGGCAGTGGATTGATTTTACTGAATAATTTGGTGAAAACAACCCCGTCTATCATTTCTTCATGTAATTATTATTGCTAGTAAATATTGGAAAGAAATTTGTGGTAGCCAGCAGGTTTAAGCATAAAAATTATACTTCTCAGTGAATCCTACCGTTTATTGTTATTTTGCACTGATAATCAAACAAAAGAAAAACTTTCAGACACTACAATACTAGCTTGCAAAAAAACTGCATTCAATATTTATTTAAGAGTGACAAGTCTATAAAATATATATGTTGAACACTCCAAGGATTCCAATGGGTCCTTTACTCCCTTCCCCTTCCCTGTTAAGGGGTAACTAATAAAATTATGTGTAACCATTATCTCATCAAGTATGTAGAATTTTTAAGTATAATTTGTTAACAAAACTGGTAATTATAGAGTGATTATAGATGAAACATGAAGTTTTACAGTCAATGCTTGTTAGACCCTCCCCCCCCCCACCCCCCCAAAAAGAATTGCTATTCAATCTATCTTATGGGTTAAAGAAACGTCACTAGCCTTATTGTTTATTCTGCTAACCAGCTAAAAAGAAATTTGAAACATCTTTTTAGATATAGTTTTGTAACTGATGGTATGACAAATTTAAATGATTTTGAATTATTATTTTGAATGTGTATTTCTATTGTTCAAGACCTTTGATCAATGCAGCTGATAAGGCTTGGTCCAGTCCCACAAACATTATATGCAATATGCTGGATGACTTACATTGTGGTCTAATAGACAATCAGAGCCCAGGAAGGGCTTGAAATAAGAGTCACGTTTGGCAATTTTCAGTTTTAGTTCTTAGCTAACATTATTGTCAAGGGACCACAAATTCCCACAAGCGCTGGATAATTTACACAGTTCAGCAAAGGTCTCACAACACTGTACCAATCATTCAAGATATTGGGGAGTTTGACAATAGTAATCATCTGTCGTCAAAGCAAGAGCTGCAAGATCAGAGAAGAGATTATATTATACAATTCAGCAGAGTGTTGGTTGAGTATAATACTTCCCTTGCCTGAAGTCAATTAAACGTGTGATACCAAATCACATCACCATCCAGTACTCAAAAGAAATGGCAAATCCTTCAGAAATTATCAATTTACCAGTAATGTGCCCTAATCAATCAGAATACATTAGGTAATGTGTATCAGTATCTGAGCTATCTGACTCAGCTCTTAGTTAAAGTGTGCACTCCACAACCAGATGAAGTCAGGCCCCACCAAAATTATTTCAATTTATAATATAAACACAATTTCCCCAATCTTTCTACCCCTTCCCTGTGCTTCCTTCACTGCACCCGAAATTACAAGAGAACTCACATAAGGTAGTTTTAAATTATTTTACCTTGATTACATGTATACAAGAACAGACTAAGGAGATTATACGCACGGTATAGAAATTTACTGACTAAATGAAATATTATAGTCAGGTTATCAACAGTCTCTCAACAATCACATTATAACTAATTTACTGATGAGAGGTGGCATGATTACCACTCTCCATACAGTTCTCATATAATTACTCTGTGGTAAGGCAGAATAGTTAACAAATTAAACCTCAACACAACTCACTATCCTTATTTTCAAAGCCTGTTGGCACAATTATCCAATCTCTGTTATACTACTTCATTTTATTTCTAGATACATTATTAGTATACCTGGGAGCAACTCTACAGCACTAAAAGCATGCAAGACGTGAGCACTCTCTATCAGTTTTGCCAAAAGCTAGGCAAAAGGAATGTTTATTCAGAAAGAAAAACTTCAAAGCTGCTCTTGAATTCATGGCATGTATTAAATATGCTGATGTTGAAATTATACTAGCTTGCACTCGAACACATATGACTTTCTTAAATTCACTTTAAGAAAAGCGTGCACACAATTCAGTCTAAAAAATTAACAATTTTTGGGACAAAAAAACCCTTAATTTACAACAGTAAATATTACTATTATTATTTAAATTATTCTCAAATGGTAACATGTATGTGTTCATTGAATCCCATTTGGACGTAAGCTGTTAAGGGAAGGGGAGAAGGTAATTTGAACATAAATTCAATACACAGTCAGCTGCTCAGTTCTGTGAGAGGATAAGTGATGGTTCCTTTTTATTTGTAAGTATAAAGAGTAATAAAGAAATATGTTACTTGTCTGTTGTAGCAGGTTGTAGCAACCTCGAATCAAGTCCACCTTTCGCACGCTCTTACATGAAAAAAAATCCAGTTGCTTTGATCCGCTCTTACGGGAAAAAAATCCAGTTCCTTTTAATCGCGTGTAAGAATCAATTTTGGCTTTCTCGAACACTTGCAAGGCCCTATAAAACCTTCAGGCCCAATAACAATATCACGGCTACCATTTTGGGGCATTTGACTTCCGTTTTAATCTTAAGCATGCGCACTAAGACCGGAATCCCACGTTTTCTGGGATAAGAACAATCTCGTACCCAGAGTCTTCAGGCTTTTTGGTCAGCGGGGCGGCGCCAGGAGAGACTCTGGGATAATGGAATTTCTTATCCCAGAAAACGTGGGATTCCGGTCTTTGTGCGCATGCTTAAGATTAAAACGGAAGTCAAATGCCCCAAAATGGCAGTCGTGTTGATGTTTTCGGCCTGAAGGTTTTATCGGGCCTTGAAAGTGTTCGAGAAAGCCAAAGTTGATTGTTACACGCGATCGAAGGAACTGGGTTTTTTTCCCGTAAGAGCGGATCAAAGAAACTGGACTTTTTATCCTGTAAGGGCGAGCGAACGGTGGACTTGATTCGACATTGCTACAACACATACAGACAAGTAAATAACATAATTATTTCTTTATTATTTTTTATACTTACAAATAAAAAGGAACCATCACTTCTACTCTCACAGAACTGTGCAGCTGACTGTGTGTTGAATTTATGTTTAAATTACCTTCCCCCTTCCCTTTACGTCAGTTTATGTCCAAATGGGATTTGTTTAAGTTATGTCTTATTATAAATTATTGCTTCAATGAACACATAGTGTAAGTTATCATTTGACAATTTAAATCACCTCTTGATGTTTACTGTTGTAAAGTTTTTTTTGCCCCCTTTTTAATTGCAATAGAATGAATTAAAGTGTATATAATTAGAATGTTATATCTGTTCAATTGCAAGCTAGCACAATTTAAACATCAGCACATTTTTATACATCTGTCCTGAATGTCATGTCATGAGAAGCTTTGAAGTTTTTCTTTCTGGATAGACATTCCTTTTGCCAAGCTTCTGATAGTCTGAAATGTCAGCCGTCTCTTCTCCCTAACCCACAGGGGACGCACCCCCTTTGGGTTAGGGAGAGGAGATGGCTGACATTTCAGACTAAACTTCTGACGAATCTGATAGAGAGTGCTCACATCTTGCATGGTTTTAGTGCTGTAGAGTTGCTCCCAGGTATACTATATATCTAGAAATAAAATGAAGTAGTAATAATTTTTTAACAGTGTTTTAAATGCATTCCAATGCATGTTTGGTTTATTTAATTCAAATCCCAATACTACGTAGTACCAAAGCTTTTCCTGGCACAGGCTATGAAAATAAGGACAGTGAGTTGTGTGGAGGTTTGTTAACTTTTCTGCCTATAAACCACAGAGTATTTACATGAGAACTGTATAGGGAGTGGTCATCACCTCTCATCAGTAAATTAGTTATAATGTGATTGTTGAGAGACTGTCAATATTCTGACTATGATATTTCACTTGGTCAATTTCTATACCATGTATATAATCTCCTCAGTACTCCTTCTTGTACATTTAATCAGGGTAAAATTAAAACTATCTTATGTGAGTTCTCATATTTTTGGGTGTGTACTATAGGAAGCACAGGGAAGGGGTCAATAGATTGGGGAATTTGTGTTTATATTATTAATTTATATAAATTGGTGGGGCCCAACTTCATTTGGTTGTGAAGTGTACTCTTTAACTAAGAGCTGAGTCAGATAGCTCAGGTACTGACACACATTACCTAATTTATTTTGATTAAAGGGTACAACTGGTAAATTGATAATTTCTGAAGGATTTGCCATTTCTTTTCAGTACTGGATGGCGATCTGATTTGGTATCACACTTTTAATTATTGACTTCAGGCAAGGGAAGTACTCAACCAACACTGCTGAATAGTATAATATAATCTCTTCTCTGATCTTGCCGCTCTCGTGTTGACAACAGATAATTATTATTGTCAAACTCCCCAATATCCTGAATGATTGGCACAGTGTTGTTAAGACCTTTGCTGGACACCCTGTCAAAAGTAATGAACCATGTAAATCATCCAGTGCTTGTGGGAATTTGTTGTCCCTTGACAATAATGTTAGCTAAGACCTAAAAATCAAAAAACTATTGACTCTTAGTTCAAGCCCTTCCTGGACTCTAATGGTCTATCATGCCACAATCTAGGTCATCCAGCATATTGCATAATGTTTGGTGGGACTGGGCCAAGTCTAATGAGCTGCACTAACCAAAAATCTGCAGCAGAACTGTTTAGGGCATTAGAGGCGTCAACAAGAAGAACAGCGTCTGTTCCATTGGTGTCAAAAATATTGTGCATTGCATGAATAACAGCCTCACTCCCACTTTTATGGCCTGCGCACACCTGCAGTGAGCTGCTTGCTTTGACGGCATTGGGTTGTGTTACTCTCATCACCCACTTCCCAATTATCCTCCGTATTACTTCACCAACCCCAAGCGGCTGGACCGCGCCCTCTCCTTAATAATAATAATAATAATAATAATAATAATAATAATAATAATAATAATGATTGTTATTATTATCATCATTGTGAAAAATATTTAATATTTTTGTTGTTTAAATGAGTAATATTAAAAAGGGAAACGTTTTTTAAGGTGGGTAATTGATTTTAGTGTCCTTTGTGTTAAACTTGTTTTAATAATTACATGAAGAAATGATAGGAAGGGTTGCCAAAATAATTATGTTAGTTAATCTCCCAATTACAAGTGGAGTGTTTGATATCAAGGATATATGATGAAAATGGTCACTTTCTGTACGAGGCTGTGCAAACATCATCTGGTTATATGTCACACAAACGGGGGGTACTTGGCTCCCATGTTCATGTACAACAGGTACACTTGCAGTAGAATGAAATCGAGCAGAGACCTCCTGTATCTCCTCAATAATAATTGTGTCCCAATTGAACCCTTCAAGGGAAGACTTGGTGTTCTTCCTTATGACATATAACACAGAAGGTCACAGCACTGCTCATCTATTTTTTCCAACAACTGGTACTTTAGGCATGATTTCACACTTTGCAATAGCAGAATTGCTTTGGAAATCTCAACAGGAATATCTGTCTGCAAGGGAACCCACGGTTTCCTTGTCTCATCCTTCTTCAATGGAGTTTTTGCATGTTTTTGTCGTGATCAGATGAAGGGAAAAAAGGAACATTTTAAAAAAGTTAGATCATTTTTACTTACATATTAATATACAGCCTTTAACAGAGTACAATTAAACTATCGTTATCTTTAAATTTTTGCCAACTTAATTTAAACTCAGAGTGCATTATATGTTTGGTTATATAAACACTCCAAGCAATATTATAACTTTTGTATTTTAAGATTGAGGAGGCTTAATATTCATAAGCCCCATGGTTTCTTAGCCTCCTCTCCACTTATACTTTCCTTTTATTTGTTTGTCTCTGTACGTTGGGAAATAAATAAATGTAAATATTTTTAGAGTATATCTGCATTTGGACGACCAGCTTTCTTCAGTATTATCTACACCTGTTCTTTAACAGGTCAAGTTGGGCGGCTACTTCACTGTCACAATGTGTTGACTTTCTTGCAAAGAAGATGGTTGTAAGTGGCAGACAACAAGTCTTTATTCTCAACTGCCCCTCTACTGTAAATCTGTATGTACTGGCTATTACATTTGAGACTTAACTTTCATCTTAAGGTAACCTATAAAACAACGGCCTTTCACACTTTTAAACGTTTACAATCAAAACAAAATATCTCACCATTTGAGAAAATGTTCCACACACCATTATAATGCTGAAAATAAAATAGATTACCTCCGCCTCTAAAAGGGAATTTTTTTCTGAGTGGTTAGCTAGCTTTGGCAAGATGGGCCGTGACTGAAAAAAGTGAAACTTTTGCTCTCGTGTGCGGCGTTTGATCATCGTGGAGATGTCTTCAGCGTTTCCCTTGTGGCAAAACCGAAGGGGAAACGGCAACTTCGCTCCACAACAGATCTCTTCATCTCCAAATTTTCATCCGCAACAAGGTAAGTAGCTGCTTGCATTTTGCCGTGTTTTACCATCGTAGCAGTAGTGCAACTTCCCACGCTAAAACGACTGATGTTTCGTCGGCTAGAAATTGTTGCACTGACAATGACATAATTCAAAACCCGTCTTTGAATTAGAGTGTTTCTAATTTTTGGTGTGCTTTAAGATAGGGGTAAATGGAGGCGATTGAAAAAAAAACCGTCACACACATAAAAATTACAAAGCTCCGAGTTTGACATTTCAAATCTCCCTCCAAAACAGGGAAGTTGGTTCGGGGGGGTTTCCGGTTTGGTTAACTTCCACAAATGACCAACGGACTTCCTGTCGGTCTTCCATCGTTATGCAGACGACCAATCAAAAAAATTATATTTTTCCATTATCCCAGAGTCTCTCCTGGCGCCGCCCCGCTGACCAAAAAGCCTGAAGACTCTGGGTACGAGATTGGGATAAGAAATTCCATTATCCCAGAGTCTCTCCTGGCGCCGCCCCGCTGACCAAAAAGCCTGAGGACTCTGGGTACGAGATTGCTGGAATGTTGGAACAAACTCACGGTCAGACCTAGGCACGAGCACTAAAATGTGCCCAGCCGGGGAAATCCACGGGAAGCCTTTGGCACGTAACAAACCACACACACCCCCTCCCGGCTAAGTGCAGCTCTGTACCAGCCAGCCGACCTTGTTGTGGCCTTTTTCAGTAACGCGTAAAACATTATTTTGTTCATCAGTTAGCCTGCCGAAGATGGTATAATTGAGCTAGGTTCGCATTAACGTGACAAGAGAATATAAATAAATATACAACTTATACCGAATTACCTCGACATATTTGCTCATCCACGAAAGTGACTACATCTTGCAGCGGATGTAACTTCGTATCAAAATTTGATTGTATTGACTGTGACCTACCGAAAACCACTAAACACTCATCGTCAAATCTTGTCAAACGACTTAGATTATTTTTTCTTGTGTTTCTTCCTGCCCTCCTGCTCGCAAGGAATAAACCGGTAATGAGAACTTCGAAATACGAACATTGACATTGACCTTACACGGTTTTTAAAACATGTTGCCGTTCTCGGCAAAAATTTGCGAGATTCAAGGTTTTTTGGAGAACGTATATGCAAAGACAAATTTTCAGTTTCTTTTAGTGAGCTTTTATTCGATAAAAGCCAACTCGTAAGTTAACGAGTTGGAAAATTGCGAAGTCAATTCATAATAATAAAAAAATTAATAATACAAAAGTCAATTCACTTGGCGCAATCTCGTTCCCAGAGGCTGCGTTCCTCTTGGTCAGCACCACGGAAGCAAGACCTCTGGGCTAATCAATGTCAAAATCCAGCAAATCAAAATCTGATTGGCTAATACATTTTACCGAAAGTGTCTTCGGAGGTTTCAAACAAGAAATGAAATAGAGACTGTCAAAGATATCGAAGCAAAAACCGCCATAGAATCGAAATGCAACTAAATTTTCACACGCTTTTTTTTGCAGTGAGTAAACACGAAAAAGATAACAAGTCAAATCACATGACTAAACGGAAAAGGCGCGAAAACCTCTGCGATATGTTGCAGCGTTTGACAAAGCTGAATGACAGTTGACACTTGCGATGGTCGAGTTAACGATGGACCTGGCAATTTTCGGAAGAACTCCTCTAATTATCGACTCTGAATGTGGTTCATAGTCAATGATGGCCGTTTAAAATCGTTCTTAACATTGTCTAAAGCGGATAAGAGTTAAAACAGCCTTTCTCGTGCTGTTGAAGGAACTAAAAGAAGCAAACATGTAATTCATTCGCACCGCGTAGTCTGCAAGTTGATCTGACTGGATGTTGGATCTAACACCCGATTGTTATAATGGCCCCAATTAGTATTCCCCTAGGCCTGTTTTTGCGCGGGAATTTAGGATAATAATTTGCATTTTGCAAGTGACACTTTGCTGAAATGACATTTTCTGTTCATTTTACGTTGAACTTTCAACGAGACGCGCTTCGCGTAGCTATCCGCAGTTACTGCAGTCTGCTAGCCATTTCCTCTGGAAGTTTCGTCTAAACGCGCCACAACAATGTAAGTGTGCTGTATTTTCGATCGGTTTTATCGGTTTGTTTACCTTATAGTTTGTACATTTTGTAAGTTGACTTTTTGTATGTTTCAGTTTAAACCTTCTTCGCCTCGTCAGTAACACTGTTAAGCTACAATGTTCAGCCCTCCCGGGCAGTCGACAAAGTGAAAAGAGTTTAGAATAAATTGCGTGAATAGAAGTGTTTGCCTCCGGCGGTTACACTGGAACAGAATTTATTGAAGATTACTTTGTTGAACAGGAACAGATATTCTATCAGCAGCCCAGCAGAAACATAATTGAACTTGAACAAGGAAAACCAACGGAGTATTCAAGAATGCGTGGCCCAAAAAGTGGTTCAGAAAGCGGACGGACAGAAAGACAAAAATATTAACGCTTGCCGGAATAGCGATCGTTGTCACTCTATACACAACAGTTTATTTGTGAGCTTTGTAAGTTTGCAGCCTTTAGGACTGATAAACCACATCGAATGCAGGTAAAATAATTTTTATTCAGGATGAGTTTCTTAAGCTTACACTGAGTGTGTGAATTGAAAAAAAAATTGGCGATCTTTCTGGTAAACTTAGATGTTTAAGTTGCTGGTTATTTCGGTTGAACGTTTACAGCCGTTGTGTCTTGTTATTAAATGTACTTCTACTATTTTATTGTATTTGTTCTGGGATCATGGTATCTGAGGGGTATCGAATGGTCTTTGCGAGCATTTGGGAGCATGCGAGCAGTGTGTTTATTTTTGCGAGCACGAGCAGTTGTCAAATTTTTCTTGCGAGCAGCGAGCACTTTAGAAAATTCAGATGGCGAGTAGCGAGCACTTTAGAAAAATGAGGCCCCATTAGGGGGGGTCTTAATATCCCGTATCCCTGTAATTTTTTGACCAAATATCCCGTACTGTCCCATAAATTCCAGCCACTTTTCATATGTTACTTGCTACGATGTATTTTATAATATTCGTTCACTGGCATTAAAACGTAAACTGGAAAAGTATTGTTTTCAAGTAGCCTATCGTGACAGTTGTTTAAACTGCTGTTATTCAAATTATGATGGTAGAATTATCAAGTGGAAAGTTAACAAATGTTGCCACCAAAATCACTTTTGTATAATTAGCTTACCTGATGCCTAATTTCTACATATCACCTGATACCAAAGTCCTTTCTCATTTTGTTCCTTTATTAGTTAGTTGCCGTCCTGAGCATTTGGTTAAATAATTCATGTGTTCATGGGCAGATACTACTTGATGAAGACAAAAACTAAAAGCCATTATCATCACCCATGGTATCAGAAACTTTCCATAGAGTCAAAGAACTCATCAACGCGCTATATACTCTGTTATAAGAACCTTTTTTTCATAAGAACGTCGAGGCTGAGATTAACCAAAATTTTAAGAACGTCTTAAGAACATCCCTCAGGCTGAGAGTCGATTAAGAAAATTTTTTTTTTTGCTAATCTGTATATAAAATCAAGGTAACAAATGTAAATTAACCAAAATAGTTAGGGCATGTTTTGTATAACATTAACAATGTTGACACACATCTCGGTTTGTCATAATCAGCAGTTCTTGATACCATATCTCAGCAGGCAATGCACTTTGATAAGTTTCCTGGTCACGTCGGCATTGATTTGCTGAAATGCATGTAGTGTATAACATGTAATTTAAGAACATCTTAAGAACGTTTTCAGCCTCAAATGGCAAAAAAAAATATAAGAACGTTCAGCCTCAGCTCCAAAATTAGACGTTCTTTAAAAAAAACAGTGTACCATGGAAAACATATCGATGAAATAACAGAAAAGTGGCTCTCCCTCACGCCTAATCCTATTTACTACACACTTACAAAAGTTTCACAAACCAAACCCGGTCGGCAGACTAATCATATCTGGCTGTGATAGCGCCACAGAGCGAATCTCATCATTTGTTGATTACCTCCTTCAGCCTATCGCTAAAATACAGAAGTCATATCTTAAAGATACAACCGACTTCTTGAACTTTATAGAGAAAACAAAGGTCGCAAAGGACACGATCCTTGTCTCAATGGACGTAGCTAGCTTATACACTAACATCCAACAGGAGGAAGGAATTATGCATCAGTCAATTCCAGCTGTGCCCATCCATCCGGGGCAATAGTGGGGCATTTTCCCATACTGTCCATCCCGGGGGTCGGGCATTAGCCTTCTACCCAATTACCCCGGGGCATTTGACCATCTCACTTTTTTCACCCTACTGACCCTACAGCATTGTCGCTTTCTTAATGACAAATTCATCGGCAAATACAGTAAGTTTCTTATTGAATGCGTCTAGATAGGACATACAATGGGACGGTAGAGCTGTAGAATGACCTATTTTTGCACTAACTACGGGAAACAAGACCCAGCTATGACTTAATTTGGTCTGAATTAGCTTAGATTTTACTGAAAGTAAGACGAGAAACGAAGAAAATAAAACATTTGGCATTTGAACAACTATTTTGTCCCGGCGGTGGGGCATTTGCCAGTTTATTTTCAAAAAAAATCCTAATTCCCGGGGATCGACCCGGGGGAGGGGGGGGGATGGACACTGTTGGAATTTATTGATGCATTAGAATTGCGTGCAAAGCATACGAAACATTCCACAAAAATAAACCTCCCATTCCAACTCACTACCTCGGGGATATGCTTAGACTTATCCTAAAGGAAAACTCTTTCCACTTTAATGGCAAAAACTACCTCCAAAGACACGGGACCGCAATGGGTACAAAGATGGCAGCCATCCTTTTGCCAATATGTTTATGGCAGAAATCGAAACAGAAATAATTAGCCGTAGTGCTACAAAACCGCTTACGTAGAAGAAATACATCGATGATGTCTTCTCTCTATTGAACTTACGCAAAATGAAATCCAAACTTTTATAGAGCTAGCCAACAACTATCATGCAACCATAAAATTCACGGTTGAAATTTCAGATATTGAAATCACTTTCCTTGACAAATGTGTACACAATGGCGAAAGATTCGAAGAAGAATCAAAAGTGCGCACGCACTTCAAACCGTTCCAGTACACGCATTTTTCTTCCTGCCACCCTCCAGGCGTCAGGAAAGGCTTTCTCAAAAGCGAAGCCTTAAGGCTTCTCAGGACACAGGCAGCCCAAGCTCAATATCAGAGAACCGTTGAATTATAAGGATTTGTATGGGAATACAACGGATTTGTGTAAAATGGCAGAAACTAACATCCGTTTTCTCAATAAAATCAACTTACCCTGTTTCTACTTGTATTCTTTGTCATTTACCGGCTTTTCAAGCCGATTCGAAGCGATTTCGGTGAGTTAGCGTCATTCGGGTTTCTACTGCTAAGTGTAACGAAAGGCCGAACAGTATTTAAGCCATGCCCGAAGCACGAAACGAAATAAATCCGTTGAAATCATCCCTAGTGTCCCAATTCCTTTATAGAATCAAAGTAGAGATGCATATCTATCCTGCCAGTGCAACTCCGACTCAATTGAAGCCGTATCACGTTTGCTAGGAAAATTTTCTTTCAAGTCAGCTCGCTTCTGAGATTTCGAAAGATGCGCGGCCACAACGCCATGGACACATTGAACGTTCGAACAGCACGCTGGGTAACAAAGGTTCCCTGGCACGGGGGGAACAGCAGCCAGCATGCAGTTGTCCACAGGCAAACAGATTTGTTCCCGGGGCCTCCTCGTGTCCTTTTTGTCAAGACCGTCGAAAGACCATTGTTTCCATCGACAATCAAAATTACTACCAGACTATTCAACCTAAATTTCCCGTACAGAATCACATACATGGACAACCTGTTGTCCTTTTTCCCCGAAATTTGGAAATTCCTCGAATTTTCCGTTCCATTGGTCATACCATGTCGCCGAATGCCCAGGGCCCGGTTGTTCGAAAGCCGATAAACGTTAATCCGCGATTAAAAATTAACGTAAGGTTTTCTGCTCGCTTGTTAAAATTGTTTTTTAACTCTAATTTTAAGCCAGTGGTAAAGAAAAGTCAACGTCAAAACTGAGGGACAAAACTCTTTTTGAAAAATCTTTATGGTTATGTAATTAAACTCTAACCAAAGTTGTTGTTAATCCAGAATTAGCGGGCTTTGAACAACTGGGCCCAGCCGCAGTTTCTTACGAGATTTACAAAATACACTCGCGTTTTCTGAATAAATTTGCGATAATTTCTACTCATTTAGTTTGTGTAATGTGGTCGAACTATCCAGGAGCTAACGTCGTAGGAGCGGCTTTAAGAGAGAGGAAACTAAATCATCATGTGTTCACGTTTTTCATAAAATCTTGAATGGTGATTACACGTCGTTGTTTTGTAGATGACGACAAAGAAAGGTATAAAAATTTATAACGCACGTGCAGAGCCAGTGTTTTGCTAATTAAAACTATTGTTTTCTGACGCTCTCGTTGTGGTCGTCGTCGTCTCTGCACGTCCCAACGATAACAAAAAAGTCACCTGAAAATATATCTTTATTTCATTTATGCTGCCTCACGATTATTTCAACTCGTTCAACTTCTACAGAAACGGCGGACTACCCAGAAATAAAAATGCCGCTCTTACGACGTAAGCTCCTGGATAGTTCGGCCACATTACACAAACTAAATGAGTAGAATTGCAAATTTTTTTCAGAAAACACAAGGGTAACTTTTAATCACGTAAGAAACTGGGGCTGATCATCTGGTGAAATGGTATGACCAATGGAAAGGAAAATTCGAGGAATTTCCAAATTTCCGGGAAAAAGGACAACAGGCTGTCCATATATTTGATTCTGTGCCGGAAATTTAGATTGAATAGTCCGGTAGTACGGGCACACGGGGAGGCCCCGGGAACAAATCTGTTCGCCTGTGGACAACTGCATGCTGGCCGCTGTTCCCCCCGTGCCAGGGAACTTAAATTACCCAGCGTGCCGTTCGAACTTTCAATGTGTCCATGGCGTTGTGGCCGCGCATCTTTCGAAATCTCAGAAGCGAGCTGACTTGAAAGAAAATTTTCCTAGCAAACATGATACGGCTTCAATTGAGTCGGAGTTGCACTGGCAGGATAGATATGCATCTCTACTTTGATTCTATAAAGGAATTGGGACACTAGGGATGATTTCAACGGATTTATTGCATTTCGTGCTTCGAGCATGGCTGAAATACTGTTCGGCCTTTCGTTACACTTAGCAGTAGAAACCTGAATGACGCTAACTCACCGAAATCGCTTCGAATCGGCTTGAAAAGCCGGTAAATGACAAAGAATACAAGTAGAAACAGGGTAAGTTGATTTTATTGAGAAAACGGATGTTAGTCTCTGCCATTTTACACAAATCCGTTGTATTCCCATACAAATCCTTATAATTCAACGGTTCTCTGATATTGAGCTTGGGCTGCCTGTGCTATAGTACGCCGTGACACAGACTGCACTCGCTTGCGAGCACACGAACTCTTTATTTACCCCTTAAAAAACACAAGATGGTCGCTGAAGACGTTTTATTACAAGATTTTCATCACTTTTACACCAATACGATTAAAATAACCTTTAATTTAGGCGAATAGTAATTTTAATTTCTCCCTCTAATTTACCCGTTTTTAAAATACCCGTCTTTAGCATAATATAATACGCCGTGACCCAGTCTGCACTCGCAAAAGAGCACACGAACTCTTTATTTACCCCTTAAAAACACAACATGGTCGCTGAAAACGTTTTATTACAAGATTTCCATCTCTTCTATACCAATACCATCAAAATAACCCTTAATTAAGGGGAATTATAATTTTAATTTTTCCCTTTAACTTACCCGTCCCCAAAATGCCTGTCTTTTGCATAAGATAGTACGCCATGACCCAGACTGCACTCGCTCGCGAGCACACGAACTCTTTATTTACACCTTTAAAACACAAGATGGTCGCCAAAAACGTTTTATTTTAAGAGTTCGATCACTTTGCACCAATACCATTGAATAAAACTTCATTTAAGGCGAATTCTAATGAAATCTTTTTCTCGAACTCGCCCGTCCTTAAACTGCCCGTCTATACTATCATATAGCATGCAATCCACACAGGTCAGTCAATTTGGCTACCAGCCAGTAGGTTAGTCAGTCAGTCAGTCAGTCAGTCAGCCAGTCAATCAATTGGCTTACCAGCCAGTCAGTCAGTCAGTCAATTGGCTTACCAGCCAGTAGGTTAGTCAGTCAATCAGTCAGTCAGTCAGTCATGATCAGTCAGTCAGTCAGTCAGTCAGTCAGTCGGTCAGTCAGTCAGTGAGTCAGTCAGGACAGTCAGTATTTTAATCAGTAAGTCAGGCAGCCTGCCAGCGCAGCCAGACAATCAGTCAGTGAGTTGGTCAGCCAAGTCAGTAAGTCAGTTTGTCAGCCAGTCAGGTAGTCAGTCAGTCAGTCAGTCAGTCCCACAGAAAGCCAGTCAGCCAGCCAGCCAATCCATCAGTCAGTCAGTCAGTCCCTCAGACAGCTGGTCAGCAAGCCAGCTAGCCCATCAGTTAGTCAGTCAGTAAGTCAACGTCAGTCATTCAGTGAAGCCAGTCAATCAATCAGTCAGTTTAATTTTTGTTTTAAACAAAGATTCAGCAGTTCAAACCAAATCAAATTTCACTGGAACATTGTGAATAAGAGGCTCTGTTATGTGCAGCAGTTGTCCCAAGCCTTGACGTGCGTGCACTTGGTATTCCAAATAAATTGACTCTTCTATCACGCCTTTTGCTAATTTCTGACGAAACCCTATTAAGCGGCCACTTGGCATTTTCCCAAGGGTGGCCACTTAATAGAGGTTCAACTGTAATTTGCTACGAAAAAAATGTTGTAACTCACTTTTGTGATAATTTTATTTTCAGCTCCAGACTTAAAAACAGTTCAGCTTGAAGTTTCAAAACTTCTTCAAGGGAGAATACTTGTTGGACATGCTTTGAGGAATGACCTGGCGGTGCATCATGCAATGTGTCTTTCGTTGGTGTGAAGTTTTCTTGAACCTTAATACAAACTCGTTCCCAGGGTCTCTCCCCTTCTAGTCTTCTGGACTGAGAGAGAGATGGGGAGAGGAGTGACCCTGGGAAACAGGTTGACCTTGTTAGTGTAAATAAATTCTATTGTAGTTATAATAATTGTATTGTAATGATTATAATTATAATTATTATTGGATCCAATCTGTTTATTCCATAGGTGTTACTTCTTGATCACCCTCACAAAAATATTCGAGACACAGCTAAATACAAACCATTTTAAGAAATAGTGAAGGTAAAGGAAGTTCAAGTTAAAACAGTGAAAACAATTCCCTTTCTTTTGCATCAAAGGGTAACACATGTATACAAGAACTGCGATTATAATAATTTACATTATTATTCCACTATTATTGTAAAGAACACCTAATGAGGCTTACTACGCGGAATGTCCGCAGGGCAGGCCGTGTCTAGGTTTCGGTCGGGTATCTTTTTTTTCGTCGTCGCAGTCAGAAATCGCCACATTAATTTATGCATTAAAATATGTCCTCCCCTGGTAGGAATGTATTGTTCTGATTGTCTTCAATCAAAATCTGTTTATTCGGGCACATATCACGAGAGAGGGGACCCACTCATCCCTTCCTGTGTGACGTCAAATCATTATTTGATTTATTCATTAAACCTTGATTAAATTCTACCCTCTCCCAGAAGGGATTTATTGTTCTGATTGTCTTGAACAAAAACAGCCCAATCAAAATCTATTATCGGCGCGTATATCACGACGGAGGGGACCCACTTATCTCTACCTGTGTGACGTCAAAGCAAGTCATCATTTCGAAGAGTTGTTTTTGTTCAATGGCGGCCACATGTATGAATTTAAGACTCTGATCTGCCGTTTTCAGAGAGAAGACAAACCTTTTTCAAGCAGTAAATCGAAATAATAACTTCTAGGTAGTACTCGACAGTTAAAACGGTGGAAATTGGGAGAGTTCACAGCGAAGAAACTCCCCTTTAAAAAACAGATCGAATAATCAACGCGAAGGATTAGAGCTAGAGGAGGCCAGACCAGTTCAGCGGGGTCATGACGTTATTGCATAGTTATTTCTGGTATGATTCCTAGTAACACAACAATAGGTATCACGCAATATATCTGAATAAAACCATTCAGACAATTATTTCAATTGCCAAGGGAGGATAGTTTTTTAATATCTGCGAAACATACAATGGGGAATAATTGGGGCTACATTAAGCATTCCGTGTAATGCCATTAGAGGGGCATCTTGTCTACTTTTAATGATTACTAGTGACCTTTTCTGATTCGTTAATTCCGTTTATTTAGTATTACGTCATTAGCTTTACACGTGGAAACATTTAGTACAAAATAGCGGCATTTTGCCAGTAGCCTTTTAGTCCTAAGTACAGTATCGCCTTAATAAGGGTATTTTAGTAAGAGAAGTCTTAAGTCATCCTTGGCCTTTTAGAACACAAGCGGGAACCGATGTGTAAGTACAATTAGCTTAATACTTTTGTCTACAAGTACTCGTCTAGGATATTAGTTTTTTCTTGTGCTCAATATTTTTATAGTTCTTTTAGCGTGGACTTCAAGTTAAGCACGTGACAACGCCATAGTCTTTAATCTCGCTCTTTCGTCCTTTTTAGCACTACAAATACCGTAGTCAAACACGTTTTTATGTAGTCTTAGCTCCCTTTGTGCCTTTAGACATTTCAAGTAACCCGCTGTCACGTTTCGCTTGCTACGGCATTCCGCAAGCACAGCCTTTGTTATCATGTACTTGTAGTTCCAAATAGTGCTTTAAGGTTTTATTTCTAGTCTAGAGTTCTTTATGCATGCTATTTAGCTAAGTACAAGCATATAGATTTTTGATCAGTTTCGATTTCGCCTTTTTTTGTAGTTTAGCTACAAGCTCTTTGTAATTGTAAAACTATGATTGGAATGCGTATCCGTGCATCCGTGATTTTGGTATCTTGTTATCGATATATCTTGATTACCCGCAAACATTTTAGTAATTAGTTTGTAATCTTTTGCATTGTATTTCAGTTTACATTCGACTTTAGTCAATTAAATCACCGACAATCAGTGACAGTCCGTGGTTCCTGACTTTATTCGATTAGTAAAGCATTTCCCGCCCGCTACGTTCATCGCGACAAGTTGTTTGGCTCGTGACCTTTGGCTCTTCAACAGTCGCCGTGAGCTTGGCCCTACAATTATATCATTTCACCAAATAAGGTCAAGAGAACGCGCAAAATATGAGACCGTAATACACTGTAGTGACCCGGTTTGAGCGGTTTACAACAGAGCGAATACGGACGGGAAAAGCAGAGAAAAGGAGCAACGATGGCCGGACTGGACGAAGAATAGTTTTTGAAACGATGCAAGCTCGAAAACAAGTTTTTAGCATGCCAATCACTTGTCATTTATCTTTTCATTTTATCCAATCAAATTAAAGATATTTAACTGGCTTTCTGTGTTGTTTACGTCATTCGTACGCGCCATATACCGATGGACAGTTAATGCCGGGTGTATTTCAAAACTGTTACTAAAACAGAGAAACCAAAATAACAAAATCTTTTTGTAGTCACTAGTGGAATAATAAATCTCTTAGTCGATGGATTTACATATAATACTCGCGGACATTTTGCTCATTGCTCTTATTTTTCCTCGCCCCTTCGGGGCTCGGAAAAATACTACACAACTCGCAAAATATCCGCGCGTATTATATGTAAAACCATCGAATAAGATATATGTATCTGTAACATTCATCAACTGGGAGGAACTTGGTAAAAGTATCACTGTTCGCCCCTGGATTTAAATATGCTATTCCAAGACAAGGGACAGCATTTCAGGCAGCATTAATTTTCTTAGCTTTTTCTAACAATAATACTTCTTAGGCTGGGAGGAAAGGTGTTTAATTCAATTTTGATGAAGAGAAAATGTATCTGAACTTTTACAGTGGCTGGTAAATAAGTTTGTTGATCTTTAATGCCTGACACTTTAACTCCTCCAAGTAGCACAATGGAATGGCTTAGAGTACATGTATTTCTTCCTCCTGTATGGGAGTCTATCATCTAATTTTTTTTACATGTGATATTTTTTATGTTTGCTATCATCAGTCTTCCCACCTGTGACAGGTGCACTCTATTTGGATTGGATCTTCACAAACTCATTAATAATTCAAAAGCCAAAGACAAAGAAAATCATGCACCTTGACGTGTTTGGACATCTTTTGAAAAATTCCTCGTTTTTGCATCCTTAATTTTTCCTTCAAAATCAGTTTGTTTGAGAAGGTATATCAAACACTTGCCACAGTGTTTTATCACAGTATCAGAAACCTTGAAGTTCGTCAAAAATACTCTGGTACGCATCGTATTTTCAACTCTCTTCTCTGTGTTTGATATGTGATGAAACACTGTCTCATGTTTGATATATTACATCCAGTCGCGTCTACACACAGATAGTAGACACTACCCAACCACTGTAGGATGTCAGTGGTCCTTATCACCCATGATGGATGCACATCATTCTTTTCAAGCAGATGAAACAGTTGTCGTGATATACTCTTTACAGAAGTCATGGCAGTTGAATTAACTGACCAGACGTTTCATTGTTTTCTTTTAGAGTAAGACACCAGCTTTAAGAAATCTTGCGAAGAAGCTGCTGGACATAGCCATTCAACAAGGAGAACACTCATCTGTGAGTATTTACAACAACAAAATCCCTCATGATTATATGGACACCTCTCTAGAGTTGATGTCCAGTCTCTGTGTTTCTGTCATACTCCAGTCCTTTATTATTTCTCCCTCATTGGCGGTGGGCATCCAGGGCTCTCTTATAGACCCTATTCAAAAATGGCCAATATTTTAAAAATTATTTTGTTTGCATTCAATTTAGCCTTACCAGCCTTGTTCTTGAGTTCAAAAATCAAAAGAATATCTTATCTGAAATGAGGCTAGTTGGGCTAATATGAATGCATTCAATTTAGCCTTACTAACCTTGTTCTTGAGTTCAAAAATCAAAAGAATATCTTATCTGAAATGAGGCTAGTTGGGCTGATTTGAATGTTAGCCATTTTTGCATAAGGTCTATGGCATCCTCGCCCCCAGGGTCTCTCCTCTTCACATCCCAGGGAGCGAGGTAGGGTCTCTTGCTCCCTGGGATGTGGAGAGGAGAGACCCTGCGAAAGAGGTTGGGTCTATGGCTTGCAAGTTCAGTAAATAATGTAAAAAGTCTATTCAGCCTCTCTCTTGCCTTAGGGGGCTTCCTTATTTTCAGGCCTCAAGAAGCAGCGGCTTATTAGCATGACTAGGAAGAGAGTGGGCTTATTTCAAATAAAAACTTTTGAGCACAACTAAGATCAGCTTTAATTTCAAAAACTTCACCAGATGACTAACTGAAACAGTCATAAAACTGATTGAGTATGTAACAGTGATGTCTGTATAAAACTGCATAAGAAAAGCGCAGCCGGCAGCAAGGCAGTCAGAAGCCTGCTCCTGGAAATGCCATCTACGAGTGCAGTCTTTGTAACAGAGACTGTCACTCCTGTATTGGATTCCACAACCATAACAGGTGCTGCTCAGGCATTGCCAACTAAATTAGTCTTTCTATGTTCAGTTGCATGGTCTTTGAGATCAACAGATGCCTTCATGCCTGCATGTCCCTGTATAAAGTTGGATGCCTTTTGTAAGGCAGGCAGTCATGCACACATGAAGACAGTCATCCAAGCAAGTATTCATGTTTTCAAACTTAATTCTTTTCAACAGGTGCAAGATGCACAGGTGGCCATGAAACTTTACATGCTGCACAGAAAACAGTGGGAAAGACAATTAAAGGAAACCAAATTCAAGAATTTTAAAACAGGACAATCAGAGAAACATGCCGCTACAAGAAAAATTAGATAGCAGTTAAAGGGCTGTTGTACCAAAGTTTTACAGACCCTACATTGTTTTGGTGCCACAGGTGTACCAAGTATCAGCGACCAAGTTATTGGTCACACTGTATGCTGTGAATCAAGCTGTTTGCTGTATGTGGAATGATTTACGTACATCAGCAGGTCGCTTGGTCATTCAATTCGTAGCTCAGATGTTTCAGTCAGGACTTGAACAGTCAGTCCTGATCAAGAATGGAGATCGAAATCTTAGCCTTGCAGTTGACACGATTTTTCATCATTTGTCTATGGTCAGCTAATTAGGGACCTGTTTTGGTCAGAATTTCTTCTCTGAGTCTCTATTGATTGAGCAATTTTTGACAGATTGTGGAAAAGAAACCAAACGAGACATAACCTTAGTTTATAGTTACAAGATGTTGAAAGATAACTTTTCAAATATCTGTACAATTTCTTTCTTGTCGGGTAATAGTCACTTTTACACGGATTTGTCACCAAACAAGATTATACGGTGTGATGCTCTGCCTTCAGAAAACAGATTTTAAGTTTTTCGATCACTGAGTTTTGTCAAACCTGAAAAACAAGATTTGTTTGTATGCACGGTTTCTGAAGACATAACCGAATAAAATTTGAAACGTTGAAATACAACTGACTCGAACTGTTCCTGTTGCGGTATCCTTCATGATCATCTTTTAAATTATCTAGCAGGGTTTATTATGTATGTTCCACGGATATTGGTGCACATAATAATTTGAACACGTGCGTCGAACGTGATGCACTATTTTTACCCAAGGAAGGTTATGTTCCTATTACAAAGAAGATGGACAGTTGAATAGCTTCAGCGAACATCGTCATATTTGAAAATCGTTCTGTATTACACACCTGCCGTCAAAGTAACTTGTAAAACGGTTCCACGTCTTCTTATTTTTGTACCACCAATCTTGAATATGAGAAGTTTCAACATCTTGGCAGTGTGATGTAAAGTATATGAAATGATTCATATATGAACTGCGGATGTACATGAAAGTGAGAAGTGATCATCGCAGTGAATTTTCCAATTTATGCAATTGGAAATTAGAAGCCCGAAAAAAATTCAGGCTTCAACGGGATTCGAACCCGTGACCTCCGCGTTACCGGTGCGATGCTCTACCAACTGAGCTATGAAGCCACACATTGCGGGCAAGGTCAATTATGGGTTCCCATTTTCCCGTGAGAGGAATGAAATGATGTAAAGTATATAAAATGATTCATATATGAACTGCGTATGTAGATGAAAGTGAGAAGTGTCTTGGCTCCGTTTCGTGGGGAAAGATATTCCAAAATCTCGACCGCTGATTTCTAGAATAAACCCCGGTTTAGAGAAAGTTTGATATTGAAATGTTTGTGGATAATATTTTTTGCCCCTTTTTTTGAGTAAACAATAAAAGCAAAAAACGTTTTTCTGCAAAATTGCATAGCCCGTTTGCCATTGTGTCCAATGACCTGCATGCCGGAACACAAATGTTTAGTTACAATGTACCTCACGATCAGCTGATGAAGATTTGCTTTTGTTCAGTTTCAGTGTAACAATAAAACTATAATTTTCGTGATGGGAGTTTAATGTTTTTCCAAGTCCTTATACAGGTATCGCGAAAATTTTAACAGGCCGATTTTGCACGATTTTCACTAATTCTAAACCCCGAGTTGATCAAGATAAGTAAATAAGTCAGGAGCGAATTAGCTCCTGGCGTCACAAATGACCAGAAATATGCCAGTGAAAGCTCCCCTTCCCCAACCCTGGACTGCACAACCACGAGGTGTCTTTTAGTATGGTTACTTTAGGGTTTACCTAAAAGCTGTAATCCGGAAGCCAGAATCCTAAAACAATTCAACAATAAAAGCAAAAATGAATGTTTGGTAGAAAATTTCTTGGGAAACAATAAACTCAATAAATTGCATATAGTTTTTATAGCTCTTGAAAAAGAATAAGGTCAGTGAGATTTTCAAAACATAGACTAATATTTGCTGCAATTAAGCTTATGGCGTTTATTCTAAGGCAGTATTTTAGGATCTGGTTTTGTTCTTGATAAACCGCTTGATCAATTTAAAGCGCAGAGCTTTAAAGCACACCAGAACGACACTTATCTCAGAGGTATTGTGGTTTACGAGCATTTTACATATTATAAAATAAGATTGTTTACAAAGCGCCTTCTCTCTTTCTTAAGGGTACATTAAGTGGTTAGCATGCACCTAGCCAAAAACATTTCGCTGACGTCAACCGCTCTTTGAGATGTGTGTCTTGTCTCGGCTTTGGTCACGATGCCGAGTCAGAGCGCAAGGACTGTGAGATAAGCCAGGGGCACCCAACGACAGTTTTCTCTCAGATCCTTTAAAACGCTATTTTAGGCGATCTGGAGTGGCTTTAAAGTTCTGTAGGTTCATTTAAGGCCGCGCTATAATATTTTTATCTGTTCGGTCAATCTAGGGTAACATGAGTCTTTTCGAAATTACTAGAGCATCTTTGTCCATTTCCCGAAAACGTCAGGACTTATTTCCTTTCCGAAAATCTTAGCTGACCTTTTTTCGGCACCCGAAACGACATATTTATCAATCTGAATGCACTAGGCCTTAAATTTCCCATATCACGAAAGTTCAAAGTGAAAATTCCCTTCAGAAAATTGTAGGGGATTAAGGGCCTTCCGAACATGAATTTACCGAAACGATCCGTTGGGTGCCCCTGATAAGTGAACAAATCAACATGAAATGCTTTATGTAAGAATAGTTGCAACTCGGACATTTGGGCAACAAGGGCTTTCTGTTGACTGCATTGAGTTCCGCCAAATTGTTTTGTTTTAAAGTTTTTGCATAAGGTCAATATATTCATTTACTTAGTTTGAACCATGGTAAGTAGTTACTTAATACAATACAGAACAAGGAAAAAAAGAGATTTAACATTCTTTTCATGAAGTTAAAAATTAACCGACGTATTTTTGTCCAAAATCAGTATAATGCTAGTTCTCGCTAAGATGTTGTAAAGGAATACATCATAGAACACGCACTTTAGATAACTTTTGATTATGTTCAAATAAATATACTGAAGTCAATTTGAAACAATCTCGTTATCCCTGGATGTCGTTGACTAGGGTATCAGTGGTTTCCAATAGTTGATTCCATTGTATAAACGTAAAACAATCGTTATATTACCTTTCCAATTATCCTTTGAGTCGGTTTCCTCAGTGAAAAATAATAT